>NC_090196.1:497500-500000 GCF_024679245.1 Pseudorasbora parva
GCTCGACCGCCAGAAGAGGAAGCATCCGCAGCCGGTGCGCAGTACTGCTGGACTATAGCATCATCATAAGAGGCGGATCCGGGAAGCGCACGCTAGCATTAGCATTAGCCTATAGCGCGTCCCACCCGAGGGCCTCCGCAGCTCGACCGCCAGAAGAGGAAGCATCCCTCAGCCGGTGCGCAGTACTGCTGGACTATAGCATCATCATAAGAGGCGGATCCGGGAAGCGCACGCTAGCATTAGCATTAGCCTATAGCGCGTCCCACCCGAGGGCCTCCGCAGCTCGACCGCCAGAAGAGGAAGCATCCGCAGCCGGTGCGCAGTACTGCTGGACTATAGCATCATCATAAGAGGCGGATCCGGGAAGCGCACGCTAGCATTAGCATTAGCCTATAGCGCGTCCCACCCGAGGGCCTCCGCAGCTCGACCGCCAGAAGAGGAAGCATCCGCAGCCGGTGCGCAGTACTGCTGGACTATAGCATCATCATAAGAGGCGGATCCGGGAAGCGCACGCTAGCATTAGCATTAGCCTATAGCGCGTCCCACCCGAGGGCCTCCGCAGCTCGACCGCCAGAAGAGGAAGCATCCGCAGCCGGTGCGCAGTACTGCTGGACTATAGCATCATCATAAGAGGCGGATCCGGGAAGCGCACGCTAGCATTAGCATTAGCCTATAGCGCGTCCCACCCGAGGGCCTCCGCAGCTCGACCGCCAGAAGAGGAAGCATCCGCAGCCGGTGCGCAGTACTGCTGGACTATAGCATCATCATAAGAGGCGGATCCGGGAAGCGCACGCTAGCATTAGCATTAGCCTATAGCGCGTCCCACCCGAGGGCCTCCGCAGCTCGACCGCCAGAAGAGGAAGCATCCGCAGCCGGTGCGCAGTACTGCTGGACTATAGCATCATCATAAGAGGCGGATCCGGCAAGCGCACGCTAGCATTAGCATTAGCCTGTAGCGCGTCCCACCCGAGGGCCTCCGCAGCTCGACCGCCAGAAGAGGAAGCATCCCGCAGCCGGTGCGCAGTACTGCTGGACTATAGCATCATCATAAGAGGCGGATCCGGGAAGCGCACGCTAGCATTAGCATTAGCCTATAGCGCGTCCCACCCGAGGGCCTCTGCAGCTCGACCGCCAGAAGAGGAAGCATCCGCAGCCGGTGCGCAGTACTGCTGGACTATAGCATCATCATAAGAGGCGGATCCGGGAAGCGCACGCTAGCATTAGCATTAGCCTATAGCGCGTCCCACCCGAGGGCCTCCGCAGCTCGACCGCCAGAAGAGGAAGCATCCGCAGCCGGTGCGCAGTACTGCTGGACTATAGCATCATCATAAGAGGCGGATCCGGGAAGCGCACGCTAGCATTAGCATTAGCCTATAGCGCATCCCACCCGAGGGCCTCCGCAGCTCGACCGCCAGAAGAGGAAGCATCCCGCAGCCGGTGCGCAGTACTGCTGGACTATAGCATCATCATAAGAGGCGGATCCGGGAAGCGCACGCTAGCATTAGCATTAGCCTATAGCGCGTCCCACCCGAGGGCCTCCGCAGCTCGACCGCCAGAAGAGGAAGCATCCGCAGCCGGTGCGCAGTACTGCTGGACTATAGCATCATCATAAGAGGCGGATCCGGCAAGCGCACGCTAGCATTAGCATTAGCCTATAGCGCGTCCCACCCGAGGGCCTCCGCAGCTCGACCGCCAGAAGAGGAAGCATCCGCAGCCGGTGCGCAGTACTGCTGGACTATAGCATCATCATAAGAGGCGGATCCGGGAAGCGCACGCTAGCATTAGCATTAGCCTATAGCGCGTCCCACCCGAGGGCCTCCGCAGCTCGACCGCCAGAAGAGGAAGCATCCGCAGCCGGTGCGCAGTACTGCTGGACTATAGCATCATCATAAGAGGCGGATCCGGGAAGCGCACGCTAGCATTAGCATTAGCCTATAGCGCGTCCCACCCGAGGGCCTCCGCAGCTCGACCGCCAGAAGAGGAAGCATCCGCAGCCGGTGCGCAGTACTGCTGGACTATAGCATCATCATAAGAGGCGGATCCGGGAAGCGCACGCTAGCATTAGCATTAGCCTATAGCGCGTCCCACCCGAGGGCCTCCGCAGCTCGACCGCCAGAAGAGGAAGCATCCCGCAGCCGGTGCGCAGTACTGCTGGACTATAGCATCATCATAAGAGGCGGATCCGGGAAGCGCACGCCAGCATTAGCATTAGCCTATAGCGTGTTAGACTAGCCGCTGGCCTTTAAAATCAGCCAGCAGCGCCCTCTCAGACACATATCAGTGATAATGTGGTCAATAAAGCTAATGTAATTCAATTATAAATGAAATGGATGAGGTGAACATCAGGAGTGGCTCGGTTCACTAAACCCACGGCTCGGTTCTGAAAGGCTCTTGTTTTTTTAATCGTTAAGGCTCCAGCATATGATATATGGCTTAATTATCTACAATTCAGGATACAGTATTTAAAAAAATAGTTCTATCTTGTAATCATGCACAAACT
>NC_090196.1:502500-510000 GCF_024679245.1 Pseudorasbora parva
GTCAAACATCAGATATGAGCTGACGTGTGGACATGTGACGAGTGTTTACTGCACCTGCAGACACACTGAGGGTCCGGATCCCCACACTGAGCCATTCTGCTGCTGAAGCTTCTCGTCTCACTGCCCGTCTCCACTTTCGTCTCCTTAAACGCTCGTTCTTTGGGTCGACAGCTTATAAAAACTTAGTTGTGTGTTTTTTAGCTTGTTTGCTGCACACCTCGTCATATATCAGCTTTAGACATTGTTCTGTTTTTTGTAATAAGGCAGAAATGACAAGGAGGCGCCTCACGCAATACAGTCAGTGGAGAGCGTTGGACTGTCCCCCCCGGTGGGGCGTGGCCTAAATACGCTCTGTCTCTATCCACACATGGAGGGAGTTTGGATCCACCAGGATTCTTCCTAGAGCTGTGCTCCAGCTAAACTGAGGGATCTGGGAGAAGGGCCTTAATCAGGGAGGAGACCAAGAGCCTGATGGTCATTCTGTCAGCGCTCCAGCGGGTCTCTGTGGAGACAGGAGAAGCTTCCAGAAGAACAGCCATCTCTGCAGCTCTCCACCAATCAGGCCTGAGAGACAGAAGCCACGCCTCAGGAAAAGGCCGTCTGGAGTTTGCCAGAAGGCTCCTGAAGGACTCTAGAGCATGGGGAACAGAATCCTCTGGCCTGAAGAAACACAGATAGAGCTCTGGAGGAAACCAGGCTCCGCTCATCCCCTGGCCAATCCCAGCCCTACAGCGGAGCATGGTGGTGGCAGCATAATGCTGTGGGGTGTTTTTCAGTGGCAGGATCTAGGAGACTGGTCAGAATGGAGGGAAAGATGAATCCTTGATGAGCAACAGCTCTAGAGCTCTCTGGACCTCAGACTGGGGTGAAGGTTCATCTTCCAACAGGTCAATGACCCGATGCACACAGCCAAGACACCACAGGCGCGGCTACGGGACGGCTCCGGGAATGTGCTGGAGTGGCCCCCAGCCAGAGCCCAGACGTAACCCTGATTGAACACCTCTGGAGATCTGAACATGGCTGTGCTCCTCATCTAACCTGATGGAGCTCGAGGCCCGGCACTGGAGAATGGGAGAAACTGCCCAATACCAGCTGAGCTTGAGGATCAAACTCAAGAAGCCTGGAGGCTGTGATCGGAGCCAGAGGAGCTTCAGCAGAGCTTTGAGCACTCATGGACATGTGGTTTATTTAGTTTTTGATATTAATACATTTGTTAAGATTTCAAACCAACTTCTTTCCTGTTGTCATTATGGGGTAGTGTTTATAGTGTTTATAGTGTTTGGAGGAAAATAACGATTTTAATCCATTTTGGAGTAAAGCTGTAACAACAATATGTGGGAAAAGGGAAGCGCTGGGAACACTCTCCAGATGCACTGCACATGTTAAGCCCCGTTTCCACCACAGGAACTTTACCCAGGAACCAGGAACTTTGGGTGGTCCTCGGTGTGTTTAGACCGCAGGAACCAGGGTCTAAATGAAGTTCCGGGTAAATATTTCCCCCTCCAAACGGCCCTGCTCGCGGGGTAGTACTTTTTCAAAGTTCAGGAACTTTCGAGGGCGGGACTTGGGCGCTGAACACGCTGATTGGTTGAGCTGACGCAGCATTTTATTTCAACTCAGCATTTTTAAGTCTTTTGCGAGGTTCGGTCTACGTTCAGTAATAATCAGTCTTACACGCCGCGCTCATGTTGACAAGAGAGGAAAGTTAATTTTTCTGAGGGGTAAACTTTTTATTTCGTGAGTTATGAAGATAATGTTGGAGTAATGACACAGCGTATATTGCCCCAGGCAGTTTTTACTTTAACTGCGCCTGACAGAAGAATTTTTTTTTTCTCAGATGATTATTTAAACAAATAAATAGCTTATAATATAATACTGTATTAGTCCTGGTGGCCGTTAAGAGTTGCTCTGGCTTCAGTTAACACACTCCAGCTGCTGGAGAAAACAGCGGAGACATTTCTGATGCGGCAGACAAACTGCTTGACAAAATGATTGCGATTGAAAGTCATCACATGTAAACACCAGATCGGTTTAGATAACGTCTCATGTAAACAGTCCACTAAATCTTTCAATCGGTACACACACAAATGATTACTGTCCGTGAGGGCTGTCATTTTTGAAAAAAAATCTAATTCGAACGGAATTAAAATATCAAGCAATGCATTCGAATATATTCAATGATCTACAACGCCGTCATCTCCAGCAGCTGGAATGTGTTTACGGATGCCATAGCAGCTCTCAGCGGCCACCAGGACTTACGGTTTTATAAAAGCTATTCATTTGTTGTAAAGTGTAATAATCATCTCAGAAAAAATACATTCTAATGTCAGGCGCAGTTGAAGTAGTTAATGATTGTTTGCTTACATAGGCGTAGGGACAGTGTCATTATGCCAACATTATCTTCATAACTTCTTATGAAATAAAAAGATTATCCCTCAGAAAAATGTAATTTCCTCTCTTGTCATGCTTGGAGCATGAGCGCGGCGTGTGCTCTTCAGTGGTGGAGGCGCGCGCGGTGTACATCACATAAGGACGCACACTCAAAAGTAATCCGGTCAGGTCATGGTGAAATGTTTAGTTTGATCGATTCATGAAAAGGTTTATCCACCCATCTCAAAACGATTACAATTTCATTCAGTTTGGGCATTTTTATTACGATTGAGGTGTTTATATGGAGCATTTTCCTTCAGATTGGACTTTTATACTGATTGCAGTGCTCTATGTAAACGCACCCACAGTAAAAAATTGCGCTACATGGCACTTTAAAAACCGGATAGTTTATTTATAGTTCGATTACGGATATTTCACGTCATCTTCGCATGCATATCGAAAAGTGACAGCCCTGGTCCGTCACTGGCTTGGAGGAGCAGTCGCGTGCAGTCCTACATCACCGGACTAATCTGCCTAATCTTCTCGGAACTTTAGATCGCGGTGGAAACGCAGACAGCTGCAGGTCTGGGGGAGAAAAGCTCCTGGTACAAATTGTTCCGGGTAATTTTGGTGGAAACGGGGCTTTAGTAGCTCTTTCTCTGACGGACGGACAGACAGACGGACGGACGGACGGACGGACGGACGGACGGACGATAGATAGATAGATAGATAGATAGATAGATAGATAGATAGATAGATAGATAGATAGATAGATAGATAGATAGATAGATAGATAGATAGATAGATAGATAGATAGATATAGTCTTACTTATCTTCCTCTGGGTGTTCTGTGATCTGTTGGCAGTGAAGCGGCTCTCTGCAGGCTGTGTTGTTTTGCCCTTGGACGTGATCTGTCAAACACAGACACACACACACACACACACACACACACACACACACACACACACCTTGAACAGTATGTAGAGGATGTAGAGTAGGATGGCGAAGCCGTATATGGGGATGATCTGTCACACACACATACACACACACACACACACACACACACACACACACACACACACACACACACACACACACACACCTTGAACAGTATGTAGAGGATGTAGAGTAAGATGGCGAAGCCGTATATGGGGATGATCTGTCACACACACACACACACACACACACACACACACACACACACACACACACACACACACACACACACACACACACCTTGAACAGTATGTAGAGGATGTAGAGTAAGATGGCGAAGCCGTATATGGGGATGATCTGTCACACACACACACACACACACACACACACACCTTGAACAGTATGTAGAGGATGTAGAGTAAGATGGCGAAGCCGTATATGGGGATGATCTGTCACACACACACACACACACACCTTGAACAGTATGTAGAGGATGTAGAGTAAGATGGCGAAGCCGTATATGGGGATGATCTGTCACACACACACACACACACACACACCTTGAACAGTATGTAGAGGATGTAGAGTAAGATGGCGAAGCCGTATATGGGGATGATCTGTCACACACACACACACACACACCTTGAACAGTATGTAGAGGATGTAGAGTAAGATGGCGAAGCCGTATATGGGGATGATCTGTCACACACACACACACACACACACACACACACCTTGAACAGTATGTAGAGGATGTAGAGTAAGATGGCGAAGCCGTATATGGGGATGATCTGTCACACACACACACACACACACACCTTGAACAGTATGTAGAGGATGTAGAGTAAGATGGCGAAGCCGTATATGGGGATGATCTGTCACACACACACACACACACACACCTTGAACAGTATGTAGAGGATGTAGAGTAGGATGGCGAAGCCGTATATGGGGATGATCTGTCACACACACACACACACACCTTGAACAGTATGTAGAGGATGTAGAGTAGGATGGCGAAGCCGTATATGGGGATGATCTGTCACACACACACACACACACACACACACACACACACACCTTGAACAGTATGTAGAGGATGTAGAGTAGGATGGCGAAGCCGTATATGGGGATGATCTGTCACACACACACACACACACACACACACACACACACCTTGAACAGTATGTAGAGGATGTAGAGTAGGATGGCGAAGCCGTATATGGGGATGATCTGTCACTCACACACACACACACACACACACACACACACACACACACACACACACACACACACACACACACACACCTTGAACAGTATGTAGAGGATGTAGAGTAGGATGGCGAAGCCGTATATGGGGATGATCTGTCTCACACACACACACACACACACACACACACACACACACCTTGAACAGTATGTAGAGGATGTAGAGTAGGATGGCGAAGCCGTATATGGGGATGATCTGTCTCACACACACACACACACACACACACACACACACCTTGAACAGTATGTAGAGGATGTAGAGTAGGATGGCGAAGCCGTATATGGGGATGATCTGTCTCACACACACACACACACACACACACACACACACACACACACACACACACACACACACACACACACACACACACACACACACCTTGAACAGTATGTAGAGGATGTAGAGTAGGATGGCGAAGCCGTATATGGGGATGATCTGTCTCACACACACACACACACACTCACACACACACACACACACACACACACACACACACACACACACACACACACACACACACCTTGAACAGTATGTAGAGGATGTAGAGTAGGATGGCGAAGCCGTATATGGGGATGATCTGTCACTCACACACACACACACACCTTGAACAGTATGTAGAGGATGTAGAGTAGGATGGCGAAGCCGTATATGGGGATGATCTGTCACACACACACACACACACACACACACCTTGAACAGTATGTAGAGGATGTAGAGTAGGATGGCGAAGCCGTATATGGGGATGATCTGTCCGGCGAGGTTGGACTTGGCTCCGGATGCTCCGGCTGCTTTAGTTCTGGAGACGGCCTCGGCATGATGAGCTCTGGAGCGCCGCTGGTCCTCTGGGGCCCGCTGCGGCATCGGCGGGAACTGAGCTGAGGGCCCTGAGGACACACACACACACACACACACACACTGGGATCAGTGTTTGCATTATTCCTTTTCATTCTCACTGTCACCTCATTGTATAATCTCTCTCTCACACACACACACACACGCGCGCACACACAGCTGGTTATGCGTGTGTCAACAAAAAATAATAACTCCTTTATTCAGTAATATTGGCTATATGTGTGTGTGTGGGTTTATGCTAATATCTCCACTGGAGTACAGCAGAACATACAATGGCTTTCAGGAATCAACTGCAAACACACAGTTAGAAGAGCATGTAGACAGAACTCACACACACACAGTTATTAGAAGAGCATGTAGACAGAACTCACACACACACACAGTTATTAGAAGAGCATGTAGACAGAACTCACACACACACACAGTTATTAGAAGAGCATGTAGACAGAACTCACACACACACACAGTTATTAGAAGAGCATGTAGACAGAACTCACACACACACACAGTTATCCGGTTGTTAAGGCTGACGTCACGCGGCGGCGCCTCCGGGTCCAAACGCTCTATCTTATACCACAAGGAAAACTACAAACGGTGCTGATATACACACACAGTGTGGTGTGATACGCTGATATACACACACAGTGTGGTGTGATACGCTGATATACACACACAGTGTGGTGTGATACGCTGATATACACACACAGTGTGGTGTGATACGCTGATATACACACACAGTGTGGTGTGATACGCTGATATACACACACAGTGTGGTGTGATACGCTGATATACACACACAGTGTGGTGTGATACGCTGATATACACACACAGTGTGGTGTGATACGCTGATATACACACACAGTGTGGTGTGATACGCTGATATACACACACAGTGTGGTGTGATACGCTGATATACACACACAGTGTGGTGTGATACGCTGATATACACACACAGTGTGGTGTGATACGCTGATATACACACACAGTGTGGTGTGATACGCTGATATACACACACAGTGTGGTGTGATACGCTGATATACACACACAGTGTGGTGTGATACGCTGATATACACACACAGTGTGGTGTGATACGCTGATATACACACACAGTGTGGTGTGATACTACAAAAAAAGCTATAATCATATTCTCTCCATATCAAAACTCCAGACGGCCAGACAGTGATTCATCTTTTTAAAATCATTAAAATATTAACGTCTGTGACGCTGTGGGCACAGAGACTGTTGTGTCGACTGTAAGTATTTAAAATGTTAAACTTTTTTAAACGTTTGATGTTTAATATGAATAAATCGCGCTCATAAACGACGTCGATGGCATTCTCAAGTGAAACGAGTTGAGGCTTGGACCCGGAAACGGCGTTCCTTACGTCACGACTTAACAAGCGGATTAGAAGAGCATGTAGACAGAACTCACACACACACACACACACACACACGTTTGTTCCACTATATTAGCGAGGACATCTCAGATCATTACCTAATATCATGTATACTTAATTTACCTAAGGCTGCAAAGCCATCCCCTCGCTTCAAATATGGCAGGACGATAACCGCTGCGACTAAAGATTGCTTTGTACATAATCTTCCTCATCAGTTCCATCTCCTCAGCATTACAGATAGCCAAGAGGAACTTGATGCTGCAACAGAAACTATTGACTCTCTCTTTACTAGCACTTTAGACATAGTTGCTCCCCGGCGCTTAAAGAAGATTAAAGCAAATAATCCAACGCTGTGGTACAACGAGCACACTCGGGCCCTTAAAACAGCAGCCAGAAAAATGGAGCGCAGCTGGAAGAAAACAAAACTAGAGGTTTTTCGCAATTTGTGGAAAGAGAGCATGATTGCATACAGAAAGGCCATAAAAACTGCTAGATCTGCTTATTTCTCATCTCTTTTAGAAGAAAACAAACACAACCCTAAGTATTTATTCGATACAGTGGCTAAATTATCAAAAAATAAAGCTTCAGCTTCTGACGTTTGTAAACAACACAGCAGTAATGACTTTATGAACTTCTTTACTAGTAAGATTGATAATATTAGGAATAAAATTATAA
>NC_090196.1:512500-659431 GCF_024679245.1 Pseudorasbora parva
CGAGTTTATTCCTGATCGATCCCGTGTTTATTCCTGATCGATCCCGTGTTTATTCCTGATCGATCCCGAGTTTATTAATGATTAATCCCCTGATTATTCCTCAGTTTCCTACCGACAGGCTCTAGGGCTGCACCTGCCTTCCCCATCTATATAAACACAGCATCCTCCTCACTTCCGGAGCGCTGCCATGGAAACCACATCAGCTGTGGGCGGGGTTACCTGCCGTGGGTCACGTGATGGCCGTTCCTTTCATCAGCGCTGACAAACGATCACTATTATTTCTCACGGTTTTTAATTTAATCATCCCATAGGGGCTTCTGGCACATGTTTCATTATTTATATCTCAGGAATCGATCGCTGAAATTATTAGAAAATAATTTAATACACAAATGTCTCCTTTGAGGCATGTACGTCATCTGATATCAGAACAGTCAGTCACACAACAAACACAGGCCTAGAGCTTTACTATGGATTTTATATTAAGACATTCCTGCAGGAGATTGAAGGAGAAATATGGCTTAAACGTGTAATTAAACGCTTAAACAGTGAAGAAGTTCAGCCTCCGGCCTGCGCGCGGCGCTCTCTCGCGGTGATCCCGCGCTCAGCGCATATCTCGCGAGATCTCAGCGCGTCTCTTCCTCTTCGCGATCTCTCCGCCATGGTAGGTGCTCATGAAGCGCTCTTCTCTGTCACTATCAGCCGAATCCGGCTCAATCTGCTCGTTAATGGCGTCGGATAAGCGCTATAAATGCGTCTGTGCCTTCATCATGCGCTGAAGTGCCGTTATCAGGCGCTATTGGCCGGATGTGTGGGATATAGAGACACTTTAGCGGCGGTGTTGAGGTGTAGCGGCGCTCACTCGCGCTGCTGGAGTGTGTGTGTGTGTCTATATCACACACATCTGTTGCAGTGGAGTAATTAATGTGGAATCTGATAATAATGTGTGTGTGTTATTAATGTGTGATCTCTACACAGCCGACCAAGAAGTCCAAGACTAGAAAGCTGCGCGGGCACGTCAGCCACGGGCACGGGCGCATCGGTCAGTTTGCGCGCGACCCTCGTGAGATTCAGTGATGTTTATCGCCGGTTCTGGCTCTAACGAGTGTGTGTGTGTGTGTGTAGGTAAGCACCGAAAGCATCCCGGAGGTCGCGGTAACGCCGGTGGAATGCATCATCACCGGATCAACTTCGACAAATAGTGAGTGAACCCGCCTCAGATCAGTCACGTGTGCCTTCACCTGAGGAGACGTGTGTGTGTGTGTGTGATTTATGAGGACTCATGTGCTTGGGTATTACAGCATAAACCTGGGGAGATCTCAAATGTTCTCATATTTCAAATGGCTTTAAAAACTCTAGACAATGTATTTTTGAAACTGTTAAAAGGCAGAATGTTTCCTCTGTGTAGGTTAGGTGCTGTGTGTGTGTGTGTGTGTGTGTGAGATGGGTAAGTTTAGGAACAGGGCAGTGTGTGTGTGTTGAGGAGCTAGTTTAGCAGACGCTTTAAGTGTTTCTGTGATTCAGTGTGAGTTTAACATGTGTTGGTCAGGTGTGTGAGGGCTGATGTTAATCTCTGTGTGTGTGCAGTCACCCGGGGTACTTTGGTAAGGTGGGCATGAGGCACTACCATCTGAAGAAGAACACCGTGTTCTGCCCCACCATTAACCTGGATAAGCTGTGGACTCTGGTCAGCGAGCAGACACGGGTCAACTACGGCAAGAAGCCCGACGGCCCCGCGCCCATCATCGACGTTGTGCGCGCCGTGAGTACACACACACTCTCTCTCACACACACACACACACACCTGACGAACCGGTCATTAAAGGGTTAGTTCCCCCATAATGAAATGTCTGTCATTAACTCGTCTCCCTAATGTCGCTCCACACCCGTAAGACCTCCGTTCATCTTCACACACAGTTTAAGATATTTTAGATTTAGTCTGAGAGCGTATGCAAGTGTATGCACACTATACTGTCACACTATACTCGGGGTCCCCGTGGAGTCGGGATGAAAATATAAGGCCTTAAAGTCCTAAATTCGCTGAAGCACTGCGCTCTAGGTCTTTGATGATGTTAAACAGGTCTTCATTTTCCTACGTCCATGTAACGCTCCCTCATCGAAACACTCTCGCCTCCGCAGCGCACGCACGCACGCACGCGCGTGTGTGTGTGTGTGTGTGTGATCCGTGGTGCTGTAGTTCTTTCTTTCGCTAGTCCAACTATTGTTCGCTCTATTACAACTACTAATGAGACCAGCATGCATCTTAAACCGCAGCCAATCAGCTTTGGTGTTATTGGCACGAGCCTCTTTCTGATCGCACCCCACAGACGCAGAAAACAGACGTTATTCTTCAGCTGACGGTTCTTCCAGCTCCGCGATCGTGAACGCCAAGGCGAATCTTTCTCACCATCTCGCATAATGACCAAATAAAAGTATAATATACCCGATTGCACTAAACGAGTTAATAAGTGATGTGAACTCCGATGTCAGACGGCGTGTGTGTGTGTGTGTGTGCTGCCTGTCAGGGCTCGAGCGAGTGTACTGGATGTGTTATTTCTAGGCTCATTAGCCTAACGTTCCTCTTGAATGATCAAACACACACATTATGCACATGTCTGTGTCCTGACTTCAGTTCAGCAGTGTGGGACGTGTCAGTAAGCACAGGATCTGCGCATTAGTAAACTCTCAAACTGAAAGCAATCTAATATAGCAGTACCGTAATATAGCGTTAGCTTAATAACAGCACAATCGGGGAGACAGCCCTTACACTTAAAGGAGCACTCCAGCTGATTTAGTAATGGGGATTATTCTACTATGGTACCTTTAGATATGAGGGGAAATGCGTTTGAAGCTAAGCTAGCGGCGACCCTGCCGAACTCAAACACTGCGGCTCTGAGCCGTTTGCCCATATCTAATGTCTAAAGGAGCTGAATAAGCCTATTTCTGAACCGCCGGGGTGCTCCTCTGGGTAGATGCGCATCTGTGTGCTGGGTTTATTTGTCCTATTGTCATTTGTTTATAAGTATATATGTAGGGCCCTATAAAATCCGTTTTAATTTTTGCAGATTTCTTTTTTCTGTTAAAATATTTGGTAATTCAGTTTTTTTACCCTTTACTGTAATTTTGGTGAAAAAAGGGTGTGCTTTTAATGTTAATATAATACAACATAAAACAAAAAATAGGAATGACCTTAAATTTATTGAGGTAACAAACATCACATTTACTTTTTAGGACAAATATGATATTTGGCATAACACTGCACTTCAAATACTTCAAATATTAATGGTTATTAGCTTTAAAATTTCCGGTAAAATACATTATAATAGTTTATATAAGTTAACATGAAAGTGCTCCATTAGCTTTTTCTTTCAAGTAAAAAAATAAAGAACTAAAAAATAAATAAATAATCAGAATCATCTTTTACACACAGTACTATTAAGTAAAACATTTAAAGCTGAAAATTAACATTAAAAAATAACATTTCACCATGAAATCATGTAGTGAATTGTTCTGTGTGTTTAACAATCACCATAATGATATCCAGAGCTGTGAAAAATAAAAGTACACGAAAACACAACACTGCCTGAAGTCCCCCAACTTCAAAGGCCCCTTTAAATGATTAAAACCAGATGCTTATCTTAACTTTAAGGTTACTTATCATGTAAACTACCCATATACAGCATGTTAAATGCATGTTTGGAACAGACTAACAGAGGGGGAAACGGTCGCATTTGCAGCAGATATGCATTGCTGCCTAATGTGCACATTATAAATCAAAGCACGAGATGACAGGGGTCGAGCAGAACACCGGAAAATCTGACAGAATGGACAATATTTGTCTGTCTGTGCAATACACGTGCGCGGCTCCCGCTCTCCATACGCAAAGCTTCTGCGCCGCCTGCGCGTGCAGTGTGAAACCGCCGTTAGCGTCGGGTTTCTTAACTTCTTCGCTGCCGAAAGCAGAGCCGTGGAGACCAACCTCGCCGTACTTACATTGTTTTGACGGGCGAGCTGAAATGACGGGAGGGGTTGTGTCGCGGAGATTTGCTTCCCCCGGTCTGCACTTTCCTCAGACATACGTTCTCCACCCACACGACACAGAACTTCATTACAAATATGTAAAATTCTGGGGAAATCTGCGTTAACACCAGATTCCGCGTTAATATGCAGATTCCGCGTTAATATGCAGATTCCGCGTTAATATGCAGATTCCGCGTTAATATGCAGATTCCGCGTTAATGTGCAGATTCCGCGTTAATATGCAGATTCCGCGTTTATGTGCAGATTCCGCGTTAATATGCAGATTCCGCGTTAATATGCAGATTCCGCGTTAATATGCAGATTCCGCGTTAATATGCAGATTCCGCGTTAATATGCAGATTCCGCGTTAATATGCAGATTCCGCGTTAATATGCAGATTCCGCGTTAATATGCAGATTCCGCGTTAATATGCAGATTCCGCGTTAATATGCAGATTCCGCGTTAATATGCAGATTCCGCGTTAATGTGCAGATTCCGCGTTAATGTGCAGATTCCGCGTTTATGTGCAGATTCCGCGTTAATATGCAGATTCCGCGTTTATATGCAGATTCCGCGTTTATATGCAGATTCCGCGTTTATATGCAGATTCCGCGTTTATATGCAGATTCCGCGATTACGTGATCGCGGAAATTATAGGGCCCTAAATATGTTATTACTGACCGATTACTTGAAGACTTTGTGCTTATGTTAAAGTAATGATTGCTGAGGTTTACTTTTAGATGTTGGTCATATCCCCACCCCAAGCGGTCGTGTTAATAAAGACCGATAGCGCACCGCTGGACCGGCCTTTACTGGTTTTGTAATAGCAAACAAGATTCATGCACTGTCAGTTTTATTGCCATCTCTGACTATTGTGCATCTAACATAATAATATGGTTAATGTTGCATCCTAATTATATAATAAAATAAAAATGTTTGCAAAGCTATGGAAGTGACCACCACAAAATAAAACTAATTTTGGTCAATTTTTATATATATGCTAATCCTGGTGGGATTGAGCTGTGAATAATAAGTTTACTAATACTTTGTTCAATTTAAATAAACTAAATAAGTTTAAGTAGCCTAATTGAGTGATTCTGCATTTCCCATGTTTTTTTTATTGCGTGATATAGGTTTTAAATTTTATTCATAATGGTCTTAAAGTCTTAAATTTGACCTGTGAGACCTGCAGATACCCTGACTGCTGTCCATGTCCAGAAAGGGAATAAACTCATCACAGTAGTCCACATGAGACGTGCTGTAACCTGCTCTTTAATGCTAAAATATGCATTTACAATTATTCATATATGATGGTTGAACAACATTTAGTTCAACATTTTAAGTGCCATTGTTTTATTGGCTGAAATATGGGTTCAGATTGTGTGCCATCTGTGTATCTTCCTGAGGAAAGAAACCCTTTATGTTTTATATTATTGAATGGAGGATGGTGGTATTTAATATCCCTTTAGTGTATAATAAAGGTTCAGTAATATGAGCATGGGGTCCCATTACGCCTACTGGACTGAACCATACGGCCATTAACATTGAGGTTACAAATGAACACTGTATTAAGAACGAGAATATAGAAGTATATTGATATATTTAATACTTTAGTATTAAACTAAAGAGTTACTCGCACTGTACGGGAAACGTATCGATGGCCCTCAGACGGCGGTGTTCAATTGTGCATCTAAAATAAATCTAATAAAATAAATACATTTCAGAAAACATGAGGCCATTGGTAATGTTTACTAATGAACCCACACTAATGATAACGGCCACACTGAGAGCCCTATCTGGAGGTTAATGGGCCTGAACATGAAGGAACCAGAAGTGAAGTGTGTTAACCCTCTGGGCGCCACGGTCGAGTTTACGCGACAAGATGCGTCACTGAATAAAACGGCCGATTTTGTCAAATAGGGTGTCAAATTTCATTATAATATAGCAGACAGAAGGTGAGGGGCATTATTGGGGAAAGAAGTGCTGCGTTTATCATTTAATCATGAGGCTTTTCATGAGAACTATAATCCAAGATAACCCCCACGTTATGATGTCATATGCAAATTAGATGGGAAATGCAATCTCTACATAAACTTAGGGTCCTCCTTAATATTTCTCTAATTTACAGGACGTTTCTATCTTTTATCACTTTTAAGATATAGCCTTTTGAAATTAAGATGTTAAAACCTCTGGCACCTGAAGGGTTAGGAACGGGGATCTAAGAGGATATTAGGGTGTCTGCTAAGTGAGTTACAGCCGTGCACACTCCAGAAGTGCTTTCCCCTTTACTGAAGCGTCCCCGTTGGGTTATAATGCCGCAGAGATGGCTGAAGTCAGCAGATTTCACTCAGACCTGCCCATCTCTGCGTGAGAATACAATAATGCTGCTGCCGTCTCTCTAAAGTCATGTTTACACCCCTGTGACTGTCCTCTGACCCCACTACAGCACACTGAATTACTCAGTGAATATACACCGTCACATTAAATACTGTCTTTCTCTTAATTTATGACTCTTTCTTCAGAAACTAAATTAACAAAATCTGGGACATTTCCTGAAATGTGGCTGATTTTGACACAGATTGACCCAAATGTGTTGGTCTGAGAGCCTTTATACACACACACACACACACTGAAATAACTACACTGTGTGGGACAGTACACATATTTTGAGTGTCCCTTGTTTTCTTATCCAGGAGTTGGCCACCCAGCGTGTAAACCGCTTCAGTATAGCTGCTGTTCCCTCAGGAGGACACGAGTCCGCTAATAATAATAATAATAGAGTACCGGCACTTCTTGTGGGCCGCTTAAAGCTCTGATTGGCGGTGCCAGAAATTAGTTTTGGCACATATAGAACATTGCAAATCACCCAAAACAAAAAATAAAATAAAATAGTCCTAGTTGTTGTTTTTGATCAAGCCTGCAGTCTCCCTCTCATTTACTGAAGCTTTCGAGCCTCGATCGCCCCCCGGTGGCCGGGCCCAGTATAGCCGCCCCTCTGTGTTTTCTAATGGACGCGAGGCAATAATAACTAACTAAATAATAAAACTAAATAACTTAACTAAATAATAAAATTACACTTCAAAAAATGTTCCCCAAAGTTAGTTTATGTCACTGAAGGCAGTTATCATCACAATGATTTCATTTCAGGTGTTCGTTTTAAAAATAAGTTTAGTTTGAGTTAGTTATCTGATGCTATAAAAACGGGGTGTGTGACGTCATGATTGACAGCTGAGACTGACGGCTTCTGAGTGAAGTTGTCACTGAGGCACTAACGGACTTTTTTGGGAATTTTTGGGAGCAGATTGGAGCTTTAGCTTTAATTTCTACATTTCCATAACTGTTTATTTCACACCAACATAATTAATTGTTCTGCATCTGCGAGAGTGTGGGCGGCCTTTTGATATCGCGACTGTACTTCCTGCTCTACTTCCTGCGCTCTACTGCGCAGACTCGGTCCCAAGATGTCCGCGCCGTGCAAGGCTGCCTGAAAGCTTCAAATCTGCCAAGCGGAAACGGATGATGTCGAGTCGTCCATATTTTTTTACGGTCTATGTTTTTGATCAATAAAAATTAACTCCAAAAAGCTTAATGTTTAAAAATTTTTAATGGAACCGGAAAATGTCTCCCGATTGCCAGCCCTAACCGAAAGTAATGAAATAAGAACAGATAATAGGATTAGGAGAAGCAGCCCAAATACAGCAGACGAGTGGCCGTTCTTCAGGTGCTCATGGGTCTAAACTAGAGCTCCAGGTGCAGAAATGCTAATCAACGTTTGCCGGATGTTTCGGGTCAGTTTGTGTAGCGCTGCCATCTAGAGGTGAACTTCAGGACAGCAGCATATACCGACATGTGCCAAATCATGATATCGCACCGTTTGAAATAACACACATACCGTATTCTCCCCGTGCCGGTACACCGCACATCCCTATACTCCACACACACACACACACACACACACTCATCATGTGACCTGTGTTGTTTCAGGGCTACTCCACACACACACACACACACACACACACACACACTCATCATGTGTCCTCTGTGTTGTTTCAGGGCTACTCCACACACACTCATCATGTGTCCTCTGTGTTGTTTCAGGGCTACTCCACACACACACACACTCATCATGTGTCCTCTGTGTTTCAGGGCTACTTTAAGGTGCTGGGTAAGGGCAAGTTGCCGAAGCAGCCGGTGATCGTGAAGGCCAAGTTCTTCAGCCGGCGGGCCGAGGAGAAGATCAAGGGTGTGGGGGGGGCCTGTGTGCTGACCGCATAATAAACATCAGCATAAACTGACCCCCGTGTGTGTGTCATCTGTGTGTGTGTGTGTGTGTGTGTGTGTGTGTGTGTGTGTGTGTGTGTCCAGCTGTCTGAAGGGCTCGAGGCCGCCGGCTCTCACCGGTGGGGTTTCTCACGGGCCGCCTCAGGTCACGGCTGCAAACACACACTTATTCCTCAGAGTTCATCACAGCGGAATAAGTGCTCAAAGTCCATCACATTTCAACCAGCGGCACATTTACTTCCCAAACACAGGCTGTGTGTGAGAGTGTGTGGTAAAGCCAAGCTCTGGAAGGTTAACTCTTCTCCGAGGTGAGCGGGAGAATTCTTCCTGTGAGCGGATCTTGGGCCTACACTGGGATTCGGGCCGCTGTGTTGGGAACTGAGTGTGCTCTGCTGAACGGGAAGCTGCTGCTGGTCATAATTACAATATCAAACAAGCTTTTATATATCAAAAAATGATTTATTTAGCTAATTCCATTCAAAAGGGTTAACTTGTATAGTATATTCATCCATTATATTTCAAATGTTTATTATAATTTTGATGATTATAACTGATAACTACGGAAAATCCCAACTTCAGGATCAGAAAATTAGAATATTGTGAGAAGGTTCAATGCTAAGACATGCTGGGTTGTTTTAACACAATGTTGGGTCAAATATGGACAAACCCAGCGATTAGGTTGTTTTAAGCAAATATTTAACCCGCCTGTACTCTATTACATAATCATAGGCCAACAAGGTCAAAGCCCACCGTTGCATACGGAGAGCAGCAAGTGTTGGAATGGCAGATTTGGGACCTAGGATTGCAAGAAGAGGTTTATGATCAGTTAGCAGGTGGAACTTGCGGCCATACAGATATTTGTGAAACTTTTCACTCCAAAGACTATGCTCAGGGCCTCTTTCTCAATCTGCGCATAGTTTTTTTCACTTGCTGTCAGAGTCCTTGGTGCAAACGCGATGGGGTGTTCTTCCCCTGAAGGTAGCACATGTGAGATAACAGCACCGACGCCATAGGGAGAGGCATCACAGGCAAGTCTCAGTGGCTTTTTGGGATCATAGTGAGCTAACCACTTACTTGACAACAATTGCTGTTTACAGGCATTGAAAGCATGAGCACACTGTGAAGACCATTGCCAATTTACATTGGCCTGCAACAGTCGGTGTAGTGGGTGCAACAACGTGGAAAGGTTAGCCACAAACTTCCCATAGTAGTTCAAAAGTCCCAGAAAAGATCGTAATTCTGAGATATTTGTTGGAGCAGGGGCCTTTACAATCGCATCCACCTTACTCTCCATCGGATGCACTCCATTTTCATCAATCTTGAATCCCAAGTATTCCACAGAGTTACAGAGGAATTCACATTTCGGTTTTTTTCACTCTTATTCCATATTGTAGCAGTTGTGACAGTACTTTGTCCAGTACTACCAGATGTTCCTCAGAAGATGGTGCAGAGACCAGAATATCATCCATAAAACACACTACATGTTGAAGTCCCTGTAGAATTTGATCCATCGTGTGTTGAAAAATTGCCGGTGCTGTGGAAATTCCATAGGCCAGACGATGGTACTTGAACAGGCCTTTGTGTGTGTTTATGGTAAGGTACTGCTCGGATTCAGCGTCCAGCTGCAGCTGCTGATATGCGAAAGACAGATCAATCTTACTGAAGACTTTTCCCCCAGCCAAGGTGGCAAAAAGATCCTCCACGTTAGGTAGCGGATATTCCTCTGCAAGAATGCATTTGTTTACTGTGACTTTATAATACTGTGACTTAATTAATACAAATAAAATATATGAATTAGGTCTTATTTAATTCTATAAACTATAATACTGATCTGCCAACATTGTCGCTATATGATAAATTAAAATAAGCTGATAACATCACTGTTTTCTCCAGTACGACTGTACAGCCAAATCTAATTTTGTCGCAATATTATCCTGTTTGACACTGTGAAGCTGCTTTGACACAATCGTGATTGTAAAAGCGCTATATAAATAAAGTTGATTGATTGATTGATTGAATCGCCACACAGCTTAACGGTCTTGTCTTTCTTTGGCACAACCACAATGGGAGCTGCCCAATCGCTTCTTCCAACTTGAGAGATAATTCCGTTTCTCTCCAGGCCCTCAAGTTCCTTTTCTACTGCTTCTTTAAGAGAATACGGAACAGGCCTTGGTTTGTGAAAGATAGGTTGAGATCCTTCTTGCACTCTCACCTTTGCTTTAAAGTCACAAATTTTGCCATATCCATCCTGAAATAGCTCTTTGTGTTTTTCAAGTACATCCGAGAGGGAAAGAACACTCACCGGTGTCTCATGTCTCAAGCTGAAGATCTCCTTCCAGTTTAAGGATATTTTCTAGAGCCAGTTACGTCCCAGCAATGGTGGCTTGTCTCCTTTGACCACAATCAATGAAAGTGAACACTGTTGTCCCTCATATGTGACCGGAACCTTGATCTCACCCAACACAGGAATTTTGTCTCCAGTGTATGATGCCAGATGAATGGAGGTCGGGCCCAACATACAATCCTTCAATTTGTCTTTATAGATATTTTCTGGGATCAAAGACAAAGAGGCTCCTGTGTCTAGTTGCATGCTAACTGTTGTGCCATTTAGCTGTAGATCAATTTAAATGCCATCCGCCTTGTCTTGTGCAGAATATACAGTGAAGAGCTCAAACAGTTCATCATCCACTGCACACTGATTTCCAGATGAGTCCACTGACAAACTTTGTCTAGCCGCTGTGTTCTGTCATTTTTACATACACGTTGTAAGTGTCCGATTTTTCCACATGTTGGCATTTTTCATTTCGATAACGACATTCTGTGGGATGGTGGTTGCCTCTTCCACAACGGAAACAGTTGCTTTTATGCTTGTTAAAAGGTTGCTGGACCCCTTTTTTACTCCTGTACTGAGTGTTTTCCTGTCCTCTGTATTTTTCCTTGTCCCCATAGATATTTTGCACCTTATGCACACTTGAGTCCTTTATGGCTACCTGGGCACTCAGCTGCTTGGTATCTTTTTGAGCTAATTCTAATGCAACAGCAACATCGCAGGCTTTCTTAAAGGGGGGGTGAAATGCTGTTTCATGCATACTGATCTTTTTACACTGTTAAAGACTTGGAATCCCATACTAAACATAGACAAAGTTTCAAAAGTTAAGGTGGACGTTTGATGGGAGTATTTCTTTGTCAAAAATACTACTTCCGGTTAGTCATAAGGTTCGGCAAGTTTTTTGCGATCATGCGTCCCCTTTGACGTTAATGGGGGCGGAATTTCCTTGTATGGGCCTTACGGACAATTCTACCGGAAGCGCGTGAGAGAGAGCGAGGGAGAGAGAGAGAGAGAGAGAGAGGGAGAGAGAGAGGGAGAGATCGAAAGTAACAGGCTACGCCCATCAAAGCGCTGGCTTGTAGGATGCTGGACAGGTGATGTGCACATAACAATGTCACCAAAAAAGTGCGTTTTTGGTTGCCAGACCAAGACAGTCCTGCACAGATTCCCCAAAACCCCGCGTTAAGGCAACAGTGGATGGAATTTGCTTTTCCGGATCAGCAACTGAGTTGCGCGAATGTTTATATCTGTTCGCTGCATTTCGGTGCCGACTGTTTCATAAACAAGGCCCAGCTCGACGCCGGATTTTCCGATCGCCTAATGCTGAAGGATGGAGCAGTCCCAACGTTAGAACCGCAGGCGGTGAGTGAGACTGCTTCAAATGTCTGTGTTTTTGCCTATGCTCATCAAGTAGCCCAAACATGATCACGTATAGTTAATTAATCAATGGAGCATGCGATGTGTAGTGCGTGTACATTTGTTTAGCTGGCCACTATATGTGTAACTTTATGTTTGTGTATTGTAAAAGCACTCCAAACAACAATACACAAAGAGGGGGGAAATATGTTGAACTAAATAAGCGCGCTTCTTCATTCAAATGCGCTACTATTCCGTGTCTTTCTATGTAAACACTAACTTAACCTGCGGTGCAAAACCAGTCCGCTTACTGTCTACACAAACCACGCGTAAACACACACACACACACACACACACACACACACACACACACACACACACACACACACACACACACACACACACACACAAACACACGTGCACAACTGCACTTCCCACATGTACACCTTCAAAGACAAAAATATGACGATATAATTCAAGTATAAATATGTAAATAACACAAGCCGCTAAGCATATTATATAGTTAGTGTATAACTTGTACCACATAGAGACGTCCTGCTCTGGTCGTTTTTGCTGCTGCTCCTGTTCAACTGCAGCCTCTGGGTCTGATTCCGGATCATAGATGTATGGCTGTATCTGATTAAAAGCCATATTTTTATTTTGAATAAAGTTTTTTTCCCGCTGTTAGGGATGACGGACTCGACTCAACACACAGCGCGCTGCTGCACACGTCATTATTTAGCTCCGCTCACACGACACGCCCCCACCCGCTCGGCTTTTTTCGGAAAGACTCGGAACAGCGCATCTTTCTTATATAATTATTAAAAAAATAAAGACTTTTCGGAGATATGCAGGATGCAATGCTACTCTATAGGTACTCAAGATTGACATGACACTGACTGAAACTGAGTGTTTCACCCCCCCCCCCCCCCCCCCTTTAAATGTAAGGTCCTTCTCTGACAGTAACCTTCTGTGATAAACTTCTCCTGCAAGCCCACACACAAATTTGTCTCTAAGAGCATCATCCAGAAATGTCCCAAACTCACATGAACTCGCCAGACGTTTTAAAGCAAGAATGTAATCAGATATTGTTTCCCCAGGACTTTGGTTGCGTTGGTAAAATCTGAAACGTTCTGCAATCAGAATTGGCTTGGGCTTAAAATGGTCAGAAAGCGTCCGAGAAATTTCCTGGTATGATAAATCAATCACTTTTGCAGGTTCAACTAGACTTTTCAAGAGGCCATATTCGACTGGTCCCAAAACACTCAGGAAAACATTTGCTTTTTTTCTACTGTCAATTTCACTTGCAGCAATCCATTGCTCAAATCTCTCCAAAAAGGTATCAAAATCCTCTTTAGTACTGTCAAACTCAGGCACTCGTCCTATTGTGGCCATTTTCCTTGGTTTTATCCTTATTACGTTCCTTTTCTTTGTAAATGATTAGTCTTTCTCTTCTCTTCTCTTTTCAATATGTCAAATCTGTGCAGTGAATGTCAACAGACCAACTGTTACCTTTGTTGCTGTTGTAATCATTTCGTCCTTAAGATGTCGCCCTACTCCCACGAGGTCAGCGTGTGACTGACTGTCACTGCCTCCGTGGCCGTGTACTTTCGTTTGGCTGCAAACAGTTTTGTTTTCCTCTTCTATGCCGCTTTTTTTGTTGGATTTGCCGTGCTCATTCGATGCACTAGGGCTTCTGAAACCACCTCGTCGCCATTGTTATGTTCTACTGTTCAGAGGAAAAACACGGACAACCATTTCACTGCAGTCTTTACTGGTGAGTGCTTCGGGTTTCGCTCTCTCAGTTACACTGCCCTGCTGCTCCAACCAGCGTTCAACACATGGGAAACTACCGTAGTGCATAGTATAGCATCGCATGAACAATACATTACAGTGTGCGGCTGATCACCTCCTGATCAATGGTACAAAAACATGAGGTTATTATAGATCCCAGATCAGTAGGTGACAGGAGCTCTGTTGTAATTCATGGTCAGGAGATTAAACAGGTGGCTTCTTATAAATATTTGGGAGTCCACATTGACAGTGAGCTGAAATGGCATGTCCTAAATGTCTGTTCACGAGTCCATCAGCGCTTACACTTTTTAAGAAGGCTGAGATTGTTTGGAGTTAGTAGGAATGTTATATATATTTTTTACAAGGCTACAATTGAGTCTGTCTTGCGTTATGGAATTATTTATGGCGTTATTATTTGGTTTGGGAATTTGACGGTGAAAACAAGAGCTCAAATAAGCAATTTAATAAAGGTTGCAGGTAAAATTATGGGAGCACGGACACTAAATAGTATACAAGAAATGTTTGATACGTCTATGATACAGCAGGTTTATGAGATTATATTGGACCCTCACATGTATTGAGATATAGGGTCCCTCTATGCAAGCATAATCACTATAAACATTCATTTGGCCCGTTGTCGATAAATGCACTTAATGAGCAATTTTAACTATGGCAATCATGTTTTAAATAATAATTTTTATATTATATAATCATGTGTATATTTAATAGGTATCTTTATAAGGAATTATGTTTGGAGAGTAGGGTTTCATGAACTGATGTACGTATAGACTGTATGTCTGTGTGTGTTGATGTGCAGCAGTTCTTGCATCCAAAACTAATTTCTCCTAAGGGATACAATAAATGATAGCTTGTCTTGATTATATATCCAGCATTTATTTAATCATAATAATCCAGAAACAGTGAAGTGGACAGAGATGGAAAGAGATGTTCTTTAAATGACAGAAAGGCAGGTCAGGATCATGAAGTCATGAGTATGAAGAACTGATATCAGCTCTTACCAACCGCAGTCAAAGATACAGATATAAATCAGCTGATCCAGTTCAGCTCATAGGATAAAGGATAGACTAGTTACAATTAGTTTTGGATAGGCCTGGGAAAATAACAATACTCACACCGTAATCTTTGGCCAGCTGATTCTGTAGGTCTGCAATTGATAATGCCTGCACTACACCATTGTTATCAGGTCCAAAGTAACCCTGTCCTGTGAACTTACTCCCCTTTACACAGCAGGTGGCTCTCCAGTAATACTTTGAGACAGTTACTTTTTTGTTATTATTAGGAATTTTTTTGTTGGGATTAGGAACTACACCAGTCACCACATAAGCATCAGTACCCTTATCACAGCCTTTCAGATCAGCAATAACAGCCGCCTCATGGACCCTCCATTTACCCTGATTGAAACTTGAGTCCTGTGGAGCGGCGTTGGTGAGGGTGGAGGTGCCCAGCATGAAGAGAGAATTGTTCGTGTGCTGGACTGGATACAGGTGACCTTTGTTATAGCCAGACCCCTCATAGTCACGATTCAAAGCCTGCTTAACACCAATAGCTGTATTGGTACCTTGAGGTCCCATACATGTGTCAGCATCTTCTTTATCCAGCTAAAGGATAGGAGAGAATTCACGTATTATTGTCATTTCAAATAAATAAACAATAATAATATACAGTTGAATAATTACCTGAGGCTCAATGTACCAAGGATCCTTCCTTTCGGGGCTTGGGCTCCCAATCGCATAAGCAGAGTAGACGGGGATCTTCCAATCTGTGTTGTACAGAGTTCCATAAAGATACTGAACCTTGCCATTATTGTCCTTAAGACACTGACAGATGGGCTTTGTTGAGCTCAGTGTGAGTTGAGGAGGGACCCCATTCAAGAAGTACTTTTTGCATTTACTAAAATCCTTCCCAACCTCACTGAGAGCGAGGCAAGGCAACAGAAGAAACAGGAGAAGCTTCATGATGAGCTCAAACTGTGAGAACAGAAGCTGAATCTGAGAGAGTAGAGAATATAGATGAGCTCCGTCTTTATAGAGATGAACACACAAGAGGAGGGACACAATCCCATGTTCATATTACAGACACATGTTGACTATACAAACACACATTAAATAAACAGCTGAAGAGGTAAATAGGGTTTGTCCTTTACACCACGTGCAGTATTCTCACGCCTGTGTAATGAACATTGAGAACACATTTCACATCTCATGATCTCCTCATCTCAGTATGAGACGCTCTCTACAGATCAAATCTACAGATTTAACCCTCTGTGGACCACAATCCTTTGACCCCTAGTCCCTTATACTCTACATGACTGTAAACGGCCACATGGTCAATGGAAAGGTTTCTTTTTAAAGACTTTTTTGTTTCTAATGTGTTAAAAGTGTTTAAGATGGACTGTAAACTGATTTTAGGAACTCTCAATACCCTTCTGAGCTGTAATCCCCTAACTCTTGCTGGGCCAATCACATCGTGTATAGAGTCGGTGGGCGGGGCCATAATGACGACGGTCGAGTTGCGTTTGCGTGCTTCTAGTAAACTCAGAAACTGGCGAACGGCGGTCTTTCGAATCAGCTTTGACCGCGACTCTGGAAGACTTGAGTTCAGCTTTTCTCTGAGAAAAGAATAAAGAGCGGCACTGAAGTCATTCTGAAGAAGGGAAGATGTGTTCGGAGTTTAGCCGACCGGATACGGCGAATGTTTAATCTGTCAGCTCCGCTTCACCTTCGTTGCTCTGGTTGGTTGTAGCGCTATCCTATCGCGTGCAGAGGGAGTTTGACAGACAGCAGTTTATCCGCCCCTCAGATTGAGCCGTCAATGGGGAGTTTCAGACCAAACATCTGGATATGGGTCTGGCTTGTCAGATTAAATAAGATGCTAGGGCTGCACGATATTGGAAAAAAATTATATTGCGATATTTTTCCCCCCAACGATATATATTGCGATATTGAGAGCCATCAATCCGAGAAGGGTATTCCTGCACAACCGGAGGCTGCAGTTTCAGGACCCCAGTTCTAAGACCCCAGTTCTAGGACCCTAGTTTTTTGTGACAGCACCACCTTCCGAATTGATTCACCAAAACACTAATTTAAGACGGACGATGGACACTGATCAGACTGTAAGTACCGATATTCAATCTAGTTTTATTTTATAACGTTTAAACGAAAAACAAAATGTACTAAAGTGAGCTGCTAACTATGAATTAAGAATAAATTCACACGAATTAAGAATTTGTGTGCTAGTTTTATTAGTTACTATGATGTTCTTTATCGTGGCGTGGCCATGATTTATTAAATCCTTTTTGATTTTTAATGACTATAATACATCTAGCCAGCACATTATTAAACTTAAAAAGATGACAAATGTTGGTGTAAGGGTGTGTGATTTACCTGTAGCTTACTGTATTAGTGGGCAAACTTGCTGAATACTCATTGTTTTACCATAGTTAAGAATAAAATATTCTTACATTACTGCTCTGACTGCCTGGTTGCACTACAATATCAGCCTGTCTAAATGATGCATAATGTTTGACAAGTTCAGCCATTTATACTTTGGCTACGTTCTTATAGTCTGTACTTTTGCTGCAAAGGATTAAAAAGATTAAAATGAATCTTTTAATTAAAAAAAATAAAAATAATTCTGTATGAATCTTGCACAATTTTTTTTTATTATTATCCTTGGAGCTGGACTGAAAAGACTGGGCATAATATTGCAGTGATTAATAAATGCATATTTAGCTACTTCAAACAAATATTATTATATTCCATTCTGCATATCATGTAGATTTCATAATGTAACCGAGATGGCAATGGCTTTTGACATGTAGCCTATGTTACCTTTTTTTTTTTTTTGCTTTTAGGGATTGCCACGCCATCACTGTGGAAATGACTGCAGGATTGTCATGTTAATTTTAGAGTCTCAGTGTTTTTGTTGTTGTTGTTTTTAAAAAAAAAAAAAAAAAAAATATATATATATATATATATATATATATATATATATATATATATATATATATATATATATATATATATATATATATATATATATATAAGTATATGCTTATATAGTATCTGTCAATTTCACACATCTTTCAGATGGACATGGCTTTCATTAGAAAGTGGTGGTGTCTTCTTTTGATGGAGCGCTTCCAAATAGAAGGGTATTATAACAATATATATTTGTATTTTCAACACTTGCTGGTTTTTATAAATTGTGCAGTATTTTATTGAATGTATGTTATCATACAGTTCATTTTGTGTCATGGCTCATTTATCAAAACTACTATGTTCACCAGATTAGTATAATGACTTTCAGTCATCATCCATTTAGCTAAGTAAGAAATGTTTACAATAGTTGCCTCACACTGGATGCAGCTTCAACTGTATAGTACCATGGTCTCAATTGGTGGGTATTGCTCTTATATACTTACAAATTTGGAGTTCGGAATTAGACATGAGTAACATTAATATTCTGTTTGGCTTTCTCTCTCTACAACTCCAACAGTGCACAAGTGTTAAATCATATATATATATATATATACAGCCATTCCGTCTGTGAGGCAACTGATGAAAAAAGGGGTCTTTTTGGTGCTGTTGTTATTGCAAAAATGACATAAATATATATTCTTCAAACATTCTTGAGTCTTGTCTTGCCTCTATACAATCTTTAAAATATCTGACTGTAATTTAGTGACTGCATATACTGATTCCATCTTAATTTTACCTGATAATGAACTAATTAGTTAAACTTAAGGAGGTTAATCAATATACAGTATAATTCAAGAAACTAAGATTTTTAAGGTACTCAACTTTTTTTAAAGATTGATATACATTTTAAAATTATATTTTGTGTAAATTAATGTGTTTAAATTTAAAATTGTGACTCAAAGCAGGTATTACACACTTTGTAATTAGCCTCTAATGCATTTTGAATTAAAAAAAAATCACATAAAATATACTCCTGAGATTAAATATCTTTATACTATGTAGGCTACTAACTAAACCACATGGGTCATAGAACTGAGGTCCTGAAACTGCAGCACACCGCTATATCATCCAGTTCTGTAGGTGGCGCTGTCACAAAAAACGAGGGTCCTAGAATTGCGGTCCTGAAACTGGGGTCCTGAAACTGCAGCCTCCGGTTGTGCAGGAATATACTACTGATCAATCCAGGCTAAAGTCAATAATTACTATTCCGTGATATTAAGAAATGTTGGAAAGTATGTGCAAACATGAAACTAAACCTCCAGTAGGTGGCAGCAGGTGTCCGTCTTAATGAGTGAGTCACTGAGTCGTTCATTCAAACGATTCATTCAAACGCTGAATCGTTCACACTTGTTGCTGTGAGTGAGACCTGTTACGGGTCAGCTGTGAACGATTCACTGCTGCAATAGAACACAAACACTAAACATTGCATCTAAACTGTAAGTGACTCAGTGAATGTTAATTAGTTGTTTATGGAGCTGTCATTTGAAATCAGTGTCATTTTCAGTCGTGATGGTCTTCAGGAAAACGCTCTAGTGTTGTAATTCCTCCTCGAGAGGCTGCACGAGCGTCAACAGCGCGACCTTATCATCAGTTCATTATATTATCCACAATCGATCGCCACTTACACTAAATTAATGCACAACATTCTTGCATTTTAGTGATTCGCTAGTTATTTTTTGTTTTAATCCGGCTCTTGTCCATCAGTCAAGTAAGTTAAAATTCTCTTTCACTGTCCCTTCAAAACACCCACCTCTCCCGGACAAGCGTTCATGTCGAGCCCTGCTTTGTATTCGTCGTAAAGAGCTTTGTGGTGCCGTTTTAATTGGTCAGACAAATTGGTGGTGTTTTCTTGTTTTGTGGCCACAAGACACTCCATGCAGTACCACTTTTGTTCAACATCCTCCTTTATGTAGCCAAAATAGTCCCAAAAAGAGGATTTCTAGTACGAACCTTTTTTCCCCTCTTCGGATTCTCTTCGTCGCGCATTTTAGCAGTGAATGTTTGGCCGTGAGCGGTGAGCAGCGGTCAGCGAACCAATCACTGTGCAGGCATGAGGAACGGGCATGTACCTCCAGCACCAATCTCGTGTTTACTGTGTGCTTCCGTTCTCTTAATACACCATGGGCTACGACCCTTCACATCGCATGTTCCGGCGGTGTGACTATCGCTCACGCGCACAATGGGATGTCGATGTTAAAACAGAATATCGTTCAGCCCTATAAGATGCTCTTTACAGATCAAATCCACAGGTTTAACCTTCATGAACCACAATCTGAAATCACAAACAGAAAAAAAAGAAAGAACAACTCATGTGTTTGTCATCTGTATGTGTGTGTGTGTGTGTGTGAGGGAGAGATCTGAGAAGATCAAGGGGGTGTGTTCCAGCTGAGCTGTCTGAAGGGGTCAAGGTCGCCTCTCACCTGTGGCCAGGGCCGTCGCTAGTGGGGTGAAAGGTGATGACGATTATAGCGGCCCCCACTGCCCAAGGGGTCCCACAAAATCCAGAAGTTATACTATATAGGCCCCTGTTCTGTGAATAATTCTAATATTTGTATTATGTGTATGCCTGAGATTTTAATGAAAACCACAAAAACATGCAAATAGGTTAAAGAAGTTTTTCAAATATCTGCTCCTCTCCTCTCCCTACAAAAATGGTTCCGTCCGGTTTAGTATTTATTCATTAGATCAGTCAGTGACAAACTTTAGATCATTTGACACAATAAAATTGTAAGTCCCACCCCAGCTCGTGAACAGAACCAATCGGAGTTGAGGCGGCAGCTGAAGTTAACGGTGAACTTGTTGAAAGAACAGGAGAAAAGAAAACATAAAGAACGAACGAGGAAAGAACGAGAGGGAGGCCAGGAGGGTTCCTGTATCCCAGTCGATCAAGACGTTGTTTAAGACGGGTTAGTAACTTTGTGTATTATACGGAAGCCCTGAACGGCCATGGATAATATTTTTTTTCTGTCTTGTTGTGAATTTGTGAATTTTCTTGTGATCTCAAGATAACAAAAGTTGTTTTCTCGTGATCACGAGTTCATATTTTGTAAGTTACACAACTGCGCCACGAGGTGGCAGTATAGAACCGATTAACTGATGGGGTGCGGTATAGCCTATCCACCGTACATTAGTGTTGTACTGGTCCAGATTGAACGCGTTGAAGACCTTTAGTGATCACTATAATTTGTGCAGTACTGTGTGCATTAGGCAATTAATATAACTGAATGGTCTAATGTGATTAGTTCGCTATAATAGCGTTTGGTGCGTTACTAAACTACTCTTTAACTCATTTTGACGTCACTGTTCTGTTTGCACCTTTTGTGCATTAAAATGCCATTTTAATCAGCAGCCTAACTGTTAGTTTGCCACATTGTGTCACTCAATGTACAGTCTTGTTCAAAATAATAGCAGTACAATGTGACTAACCAGAATAATCAAGGTTTTTAGTATATTTTTTTATTGCCACGTGGCAAACAAGTTACCAGTAGGTTCAGTAGATTGTCAGAAAACAAACAAGACCCAGCATTCATGATATGCACGCTCTTAAGGCTGTGCAATTGGGCAATTCGTTGAAAGGGGTGTGTTCAAAAAAATAGCAGTGTCTACCTTTGACTGTACAAACTCAAAACTATTTTGTACAAACATTTTTTTTTTCTGGGATTTAGCAATCCTGTGAATCACTAAACTAATATTTAGTTGTATGACCACAGTTTTTTAAAACTGCTTGACATCTGTGTGGCATGGAGTCAACCAACTTGTGGCACCTCTCAGCTGTTATTCCACTCCATGATTCTTTAACAACATTTCACAATTCATTCACATTTCTTGGTTTTGCTTCAGAAACAGCATTTTTGATATCACCCCACAAGTTTTCAATTGGATTAAGGTCTGGAGATTGGGCTGGCCACTCCATAACATTAATTTTGTTGGTTTGGAACCAAGACTTTGCCCGTTTACTAGTGTGTTTTGGGTCATTGTCTTGTTGAAACAACCGTTTCAAGGGCATGTCCTCTTCAGCATAGGGCAACATGACCTCTTCAAGTATTTTAACATATGCAAACTGATCCATGATCCCTGGTATGCGATAAATAGGCCCAACACCATAGTAGGAGAAACATGCCCATATCATGATGCTTGCACCTCCATGCTTCACTGTCTTCACTGTGTACTGTGGCTTGAATTCAGAGTTTGGGGGTCGTCTCACAAACTGCCTGTGGCCCTTGGACCCAAAAAGAACAATTTTACTCTCATCAGTCCACAAAATGTTCCTCCATTTCTCTTTAGGCCAGTTGATGTGTTCTTTGGCAAATTGCAACCTCTTCTGCACATGCCTTTTTTTTAACAGAGGGACTTTGCGGGGGATTCTTGAAAATAGATTAGCTTCACACAGACGTCTTCTAACTGTCACAGTACTTACAGGTAACTCCAGACTGTCTTTGATCATCCTGGAGGTGATCATTGGCTGAGCCTTTGCCATTCTGGTTATTCTTCTATCCATTTTGATGGTTGTCTTCCGTTTTCTTCCACGTCTCTCTGGTTTTGCTCTCCATTTTAAGGCATTGGAGATCATTTTAGCTGAACAGCCTATCATTTTTTGCACCTCTTTATAGGTTTTTCCCTCTCTAATCAACTTTTTAATCAAAGTACGCTGTTCTTCTGAACAATGTCTTGAACGACCCATTTTCCTCAGCTTTCAAATGCATGTTCAACAAGTGTTGGCTTCATCCTTAAATAGGGGCCACCTGATTCACACCTGTTTCTTCACAAAATTGATGACCTCAGTGATTGAATGCCACACTGCTATTTTTTTGAACACACCCCTTTCAACTAATTCAACTAATTGCCCAATTGCACCGCCTTAAGAGCGTGCATATCATGAATGCTGGTTCTCATTTGTTTTCTGAGAATCTACTGAACCTACTGGTAACTTGTTTGCCACGTAGCAATTAAAAAATATACGAAAAACCTTGATTATTCTGGTTAGTCACATTGTACTGCTATTATTTTGAACAATACTGTATGGCCTAAATGTGATGTATAGCCCATGTAAAGATGCATAGCAGCCTAATTTAATTCAGTGAGACTGTGTAATTAAAACGATTGTATTTTCTACGAGACTGTATAATAACTGGATTAAACGTTTGTTTGTTTTTAGAAATATGGAGTAGGCTACTGCACCTCTTTTTAACGGAATAAAGGCTAGAAGGAAGGATGTTATTTCAAACGAATGAGGAAAATAAAATGGGCTGAATCGAAACTAAACGATTTTTAGAATAGAACAGAATAATCTGCCATTCTTCTGAAGGCACCCCCCCTTCTCTTTTGATCATTTAAACATGTTAATTACACAAATAAAATGTTTATTAAGTGAAGCAAAGATTTTGCTGAAAGATCCAGCGCGGTTTATTATCCATTGATCAGAGTGTTCGTTGCTACAGCGGCAGTGGACTCTGGGTGCAGTGCAGTAGTTCAGAATGAAACTCGAGATCACGAGAAATCTACTTTTGTTATCTTGAGATCATGAGATAATTAACTCAAGATCACGACATAGGACAGAAAAAAACATATTATCCATGGCCGTTCAGGGCTTCTGTAGTATTGCTATTTCGCTGTCAGATTAACTTTCGTGGGAAAACCACCGCCTGCTGCCTACTGTCATTACCGGCACCGCCGTCAAATTGATCAAATGATTACGTGGTCAAAATCCCCTTCTTTTTACGCTATTGTAAATAGAGTTTGTTTGTATAACGGACAGAAAAAATATTATCCACCTGCCGGCTGTTGATGAATTTTATATCTTTCTTGTCATTATAGAACCCTTTTAGTATAAAGGGTCCTTGGAGTATACTATACTATACTTCTATATATTACCTTTTAAGGGTTCCAATCCAAATACGTAGCGCCGACAGAACCTTTTCGTACAACAGACTGCTCTTGGGTGGAACATTCATTAGCTTTATTAAATAATAAATCACACCGTTACTAATCTTTATATAAATAAGACAAGCAATTCTTAGAGCTCCACAATAAAGATCATCAGACTACCCCAGATCTGTGTGTGTGTGTGTGTGTGTGTGTGTGTGTGTGTGTGTGTGTGTGTGTGTGTGTGTGTGAGTGAGTGAGTGAGTGTCATCTGTGTGTGTGTGTGTGTGTGTGTGTCATCTCTGTGTGTGAGTGAGTGTCATCTCTGTGTGTGTGTTACTAGGTCCCCGTCCCGGGTCGTATCCCACAATGTTACTAGGTCCCCGACCCGGGTCGAATCCCACAATGTTACTTGGTTTCCCGACCCGGGTCGAATCCCACAATGTTACTAGGTCCCCGTCCCGGGTCGATTCCCACAATGTTACTAGGTCCCCGTCCCGGGTCGAATCCCGCAATGTTACTAGGTCCCCGTCCCGGGTCGATTCCCACAATGTTACTAGGTCCCCGACCCGGGTCGAATCCCGCAATGTTACTAGGTCCCCGTCCCGGGTCGATTCCCACAATGTTACTAGGTCCCCGTCCCGGGTCGAATCCCGCAATGTTACTAGGTCCCCGTCCCGGATCGAATCCCACAATGTTACTAGGTCCCCGACCCGGGTCGAATCCCACAATGTTACTAGGTCCCCGACCCGGGTCGAATCCCGCAATGTTACTAGGTCCCCGACCCGGGTCGAATCCCACAATGTACTAGTTCCCCGACCGGGTCGAATCCCGCAATGTTACTAGGTCCCCATCCTGGGTCGAATCCCGCAATGTTACTAGGTCCCCGACCCGGGTCGAATCCCGCAATGTTACTAGGTCCCCGACCCGGATCGAATCCCACAATGTTACTAGGTCCCCGACCCGGGTCGAATCCCACAATGTTACTAGGTCTCCGTCCCGGGTCGAATCCCGCTGAAGGGGGGATTTTGAAATCCACTGCCGCTTCAATATACCTGTATATATTTATATCCTATAACTTCATAATCAACACCTTAATTAATATTCATCTTCCTATATTATCCTATATTATTATAATGATTCTATCCAGTTATGATTTTGTTTTAGTTTCTTGTTTTCTAAAGTGTGTATTTGGTCTCTGAGGAGTGACTGAGGGTCTGGCCTAGAGATGTGTGATGTGTCACTAAACACTGGCAACAAGGTCATGTGTTTGGATTTTGGAGGTATCACACACCCCTAACATGTCAGGAGTGTAGCAACAGGGTTTGCTCACTTAGCCCGGCTTCCAGATATGAAATATGGATTTGTCTTTCATTTAATTTATTATGTTTTATTCCTTTTATATTTTCTTTTACTGAAACACTAAAGACTCAAGATGAATATTGCCTGTACTATTGTGTGTTCCTCTCACTGGAAGAAAGCACATGTTATCAGTATGTTTTGGTAAGAACTGGTTAGAACTGGAGCTTAATCAGCTCCAACCTTGGAGAGACTGTGTATCTGTGTATGTGCGCAATATTCTGTGTTACAGATCAGAATGGTGTACAGTGGGCACCCTAAGAGATGGGTGGACTTGTTGTTCTGGGCAAGCTGGCGCCTGCTCCAGATCTGGAAGGTCACTACGGGCCTAATTCTGGGTGAGAGCATCAACAAGTGACACGTCAGTGGAAACGTGCATCAGATTAACTGACTCGAGTGGAAATTTACCATGACTGTGCATTGTCTCTGAGCCAATCAGAACCATCCACATTGCAGTAATGACGTGGATAAGACCTTGAAAATGGTATAACTGTTGGGACAATTGTATGTACGATAGGGCGAGGCAACGAGACGGTGAGAGAGGGAGCGCGGCCTACGAACTCCTTGTGAGACTTGAAGCTGGCTTCTGCTTTTGAAACTGCAAACTATTCTTCAGTAAATTTTTCTTGTATTTAATTGGAATCCTGACTCTGTCTTCATTTCTTCACTACTGTTCCTGGGTCATAAGCTGTTAACCCCTAACACCGCAATGTTACTAGGTCCCCGACCCGGGTCGAATCCCACAATGTTACTAGGTCCCCGACCCGGGTCGAATCCCGCAATGTTACTAGGTCCCCGACCCGGGTCGAATCCCGCAATGTTACTAGGTCCCCTACCCGGGTCGAATCCCGCAATGTTACTAGGTCCCCGACCCGGGTCGAATCCCGCAATGTTACTAGGTCCCCGACCCGGGTCGAATCCCGCAATGTTACTAGGTCCCCGTCCCGGGTCGATTCCCACAATGTTACTAGGTCCCCGTCCCGGATCGAATCCCACAATGTTACTAGGTCCCCGACCCGGGTCGAATCCCACAATGTTACTAGGTCCCCGACCCGGGTCGAATCCCACAATGTTACTAGGTCCCCGTCCCGGATCGAATCCCACAATGTTACTAGGTCCCCGACCCGGGTCGAATCCCGCAATGTTACTAGGTCCCCGTCCCGGGTCGAATCCCGCAATGTTACAAGGTCCCGACCCGGCTCGAATCCCACAATGTTACTAGGTCCCCGTCCCGGATCGAATCCCACAATGTTACTAGGTCCCCGTCCCGGGTCGAATCCCACAATGTTACTAGGTCCCCGTCCCGGGTCGAATCCCACAATGTTACTAGGTCCGCGTCCCGGGTCGAATCCCACAATGTTACTAGGTCCCCGTCCCGGGTCGAATCCCACAATGTTACTAGGTCCCCGTCCCGGGTCGAATCCCACAATGTTACAAGGTCCCCGTCCCGGGTCGAATCCCACAATGTTACTAGGTCCCTGACCCGGGTCGAATCCCGCAATGTTACTAGGTCCCCGACCCGGGTCGAATCCCGCAATGTTACTAGGTCTCCGTCCCGGGTCGAATCCCGCAATGTTACTAGGTCCCCGTCCCGGGTCGAATCCCACAATGTTACTAGGTCCCCGACCCGGGTCGAATCCCACAATGTTACTAGGTCCCCGTCCCGGATCGAATCCCACAATGTTACTAGGTCCCCGTCCCGGATCGAATCCCACAATGTTACTAGGTCCCCGACCCGGGTCGAATCCCACAATGTTACTAGGTCTCCGTCCCGGGTCGAATCCCGCAATGTTACTAGGTCCCCGTCCCGGGTCGAATCCCACAATGTTACTAGGTCCCCGACCCGGGTCGAATCCCACAATGTTACTAGGTCCCCGACCCGGGTCGAATCCCGCAATGTTACTAGGTCCCCGTCCCGGGTCGATTCCCACAATGTCACTAGGTCCCCGTCCCGGATCGAATCCCACAATGTTACTAGGTCCCCGTCCCGGGTCGAATCCCACACTGTTACTAGGTCCCCGTCCCGGGTCGAATCCCGCAATGTTACTAGGTCCCCGACCCGGCTCGAATCCCGCAATGTTACTAGGTCTCCGTCCCGGATCGAATCCCACAATGTTACTAGGTCTCCGTCCCGGATCGAATCCCACACTGTTACTAGGTCCCCGACCCGGGTCGAATCCCACAATGTTACTAGGTCCCCGACCCGGCTCGAATCCCGCAATGTTACTAGGTCCCCGTCCCGGATCGAATCCCACAATGTTACTAGGTCCCCGTCCCGGGTCGAATCCCACAATGTTACTAGGTCCCCGTCCCGGGTCGAATCCCACAATGTTACAAGGTCCCCGTCCCTGGTCGAATCCCACACTGTTACAAGGTCCCCAACCCGGATCGAATCCCACAATGTTACTAGGTCCCCGTCCCGGATCGAATCCCACAATTTTACTAGGTCCCCGTCCCGGATCGAATCCCACAATGTTAATAGGTCTCCGACCCGGGTCGAATCCCACAATGTTACTAGGTCCCCGTCCCGGGTCGAATCCCACAATGTTACTAGGTCCCCGTCCCGGGTCGAATCCCACAATGTTACTAGGTCCCCGTCCCGGGTCGAATCCCACAATGTTAATAGGTCTCCGACCCGGGTCGAATCCCACAATGTTACTAGGTCCCCGTCCCGGGTCGAATCCCACAATGTTACTAGGTCCCCGTCCCGGGTCGAATCCCACAATGTTACTAGGTCCCCGTCCCGGGTCGTATCCCACAATGTTACTAGGTCCCCGACCCGGGTCGAATCCCGCAATGTTACTAGGTCCCCGACCCGGGTTCAGTTCGGTAATCAATCCCGGGACGTGGTTGCTTTCACACAGAAGGCGACCCGGCAATGCTCCGGGAATATAGCGGGTCCGACATGCAGCGTGATAGGGGCTTAAAGGGGTTGAGGTCACCTCTCACCTGTGGCTTTCCCATGCTGTGTGTGTGTGTGTGTGTGTGTGTGTGTGTGTGTGTGTGTTTGTGTGTGTGTGTGTGTGTGTGTGTGAGAGTGTGTGTGTGCGCGTGCACAGATAAGGGCTGGCAATCAGAGCTCAGCCTACAGATGCTGCGCTTTATACAACCATTGAGTTATTCCTTAAATATAAAAAGGGAACGAAGAAAAATGCTAACAGTTTGAATCCCCAATAATTGCGCATTTTTATTTTATTTGCTTTATTTCTTCCTGTTCACCTTTGGGTAATATGCAGCGCTCATTCATATCACTGTACCCAGCCGGCCAATCACAGTGGAGGAGGGGTGGGGCACCAGCCAATCACCTTGCTTGTAGAGAGAGTTCATACTGCAGTCTTTAGCGATGCAACGCTTCACGATACTAATGTCATATGATTCTCACCTAAATGAGATTTAAGACTAAACTTGAAATAAGAGTCCTTTTATTTCTCAGACAAAATTCTGCATATTTCTTTGTAAAATGTAAGTATACATGTCAAATAATAATTTAAAACAAATCCTTTAAGGAGATGATCCAGTCTGGCTCTGAGGAAAAGCAGAGATAAACACACACAGGGCTTTAATATTGGTATGAAGGCAAGGTTTAAGGTAACGCTTCAACCATGAGCCGCTCATGTGTCACTGTATTTGTTCATCTTTGTTAACTTTAGTTCATATAAATCCTGATGATGGTTTGTTTACGTTAGTTCACAGTGATGTTTAGATTTTAACACATTAGTAAATGTAGAAATTAACATTAGCAAAGATATATACTGTAGTAACACTTTACAATACTGCTCCAAATAAAAGGGTTTGGTAATACTGAGTCCTTCCGAGCCGCATACTCATTGAGTAGGTGCTCAATTTCAATAAGTACTTACTTAACGAGTGCTAAAAGAGTAGGTACTATATATCCAGATCTCGTTAAGTATGAATGTGATCCGCACTTTATGCGCCATGTTGAGGTTATCATGTGACCCATGACGATACCACAAGTGCAGCAACTCGTGTGACAGGTTTAAAGGGATAGTTCACTTTGAAATTACATTTTGATGTGTTTTAGCTTACCTCATGGGCATCTGAGATGTAGGAGTATTTGTTTCCCCAGTCGTTTTAATTTTGATCATTTAAGGTCAAACCGTTCTTGTCTGTGCCTCACATAATGCAGGTCTATGGTCACCACCTCAAAGAGCAAACACAGAGAAGTCCAGATTAAACAATCCCCCATCGTAAGAACACACTGATGGCCTAAGACACGAAACGAGCGGTGTGTGTGAGAAAACCAACAGTATTTATATTGCTTTTACCTCTTGTACACCACTACGCCCGACTGATCCGAGGGCGCGCGTGCGTGTTTCCTGTGGTGACATTCGCACGTTCTGGCTTTAGTCTGCGCAAGCGCGGAAAGCGCCGGAAGTGGATCTCTCGCGCGAGGACGTCTCTCATTGAAATTTCATTTCAAAGTGAACTATCCCTTTAATTCATCTATCTATATATTAATATTGGTTTAAACGTGCTCATGTTGTGGTCTTGTTTAAGAAACAGCTGCCCATTTATTTTGTCATTGTAGTATAATAAATATATTTTAACCCTACTAATCTGACAGTTTCATCTTTTTTATCCTTGCGGAAACCCCAAACCGTGATCTCTTGAATATGTTGTTAATTTCTTTATTTTATATGCAAAAAATTTCCTCCACAAGCAAAAGTGGGCTAAATCTCCTTTATATTTCCCTTTTTCTTGTTAAATTTAACTCCTGTTTCATCCCAGGCTTATGAAATAACAACTACAACAACAAATAAAATTATATAAAAAAATATTGCATTACGATGATTTATTCAAGATATCTAACCTTGTTATTGTGGGTTTTTTTCTGTCTACATAATATACACAAACCCATATTTGTTTTATCATTATGATTGTTCATTGTTAAATATACCACCATGTAATAATAAAACACTCAAAGAACAGATATGAGTGACCGGTGCAGTAAGAGCTCATAGCATCAGTAACTCCACAGCCGACCGGTGCGGCTTCCCTCAGAGACGTCTATCAGCTGCTCCAACATCTCGCCTTTGGAGGAAACTGTTGATTGTATACTCAAAAAATGTAAGTATCACTATAAAAAATTAAGATTTCCCCCAGAATGAACTGCACTGCTAGCCCACCCGCAGACACTTACAATAATAATGACAAATGCTGACCAATACTTCATTATATTACTTTTTTATATTGTTTTAGTAAAACAAGCAAAAGGCAACTTGTCATATGACCTAGCGATGCATGCCATGAATACACATTAGACAAATGCAGCCGATGTGAATACAAATCAATTTTCAGTCAAGCAACAAATTAATGCATATGAATACTGAAAACAATAGGAAACATGAATAAATGAGTAAAAGAATTAATAAAAGTAAACATCACAATAAATGAATAAAAGTCAACACAGGAAGCAAAGCTTTATTCAAACGTATTGTTCTAACGACCACACATTTACAGTCGGTGAATGCCACATCTGCTGCCGTCTTAACACAGCTGTGCCAGTTCTGCAGCTTTATATTGATTGACCACCGTGAACACCTTCGCCTGTCCTAGCCATCCATCATGTCCTTCATAGCGTCTGACTTTTGTGGTGTAGTGGGCTAAAGCACTGAGCAGAAGTTTGGATCTCCACAGCCGTCACCACCAGTGTGTCCTTGAGAAAGGCTCTTAGCTCCAGGGGGATCGTCCCTGTAATAAGTGCACTATAGGTCTCTAAACTCTGGCCAGTTGATCATACCTAGAATATCTAAATCAACTGCAGGCGGTCGATCCTTTTCCTATTTAGCTCCTAAACTCTGGAATAGTCTTCCTAGCATTGATCGGGAAGCAGACACACTCTGTCAGTTTAAATCTAGACTAAAAACACATCTCTTTACTATGGCATACACACAGAACATTTTTTACGTATTTTATTAAAATCAATTGACTGATTGTTTGGCTGCATTAACTAGGTCAGCCGGAACTGGGAACACTTCCCATAACACCTGATGGACTTGTTACTTTCACAAGCATGCCAGGCTCCACCCCCTCACAGTACCAACGCACACAGTCACTGGAGTTCTGATCACACACACCTGCACGTCATCAGTCCTCATCGCAGCCAGCACTTAATGGGTCCTGCACACTGTGCGATTTTTCAAAATCCTTTGCGAATGTCCCTTGTCAGACTGTACGAACATGATCCCCGATGTAAGCCATGTCACACTGTAAGATCTCAGTTGACATTAATGTCAGACTGCACGATAGTGAAGGCGCGCTAAAAACGGACGCGCGCAAGAAAACTCACCCGGAGTTCATATCATCAATGAATGACGCGTTCAGTGACAGTGAGCTGCATTACACGCGGGATTGAAATGCTGGCTACAAATAAATCTCTAGCACTCGTTTTGGTCATAGTTTGTCTTGAAAAACGGAGATATTTGACTGTCGTCGTAGGAGAAGTCACACTGCAGGATTCTGTGCCAAATCTTCTGACACTGCCAGAATTTCGTCTGAGGTAAAATTTGATCGCAGCGCTCATTAATCGGCTGCCGGTGGACATGTCAAACTAACGACCAAAGATGTCAGATTTTAGCCTAGGATCAGAGGAATCTTTTAGGATTTGCTAAATTTGTCTCAGACGGCCAAATCGTGGGCAAAATCGCACAGTGTGCACCCGGCTTTAGCCCCACGCTCACAATCAGTCACTGTCTGGTCTGGTTTGTATGTGTTACAGCTCTTTACACTATAAGGACTCACTTGGATACTTACCTGCTCCCTCGTCTGATCTCCCAAGTGCCAGTGTCTCCGTGTTCAGTCTCCATTGTCTCCAGCGTTCCTCATCTGCTTTGCCTGTCTTCTCCAGTTTCCGTGGGTAATTAAGACAAGTATCACTCTGAGCACATCCAGCACTCCAGCTTCACCTGTATATACTTACCTGCTACCATCATTCTTGTTCTGTTAACTCTTTCCTCGCCAAACACGGAAATGTCCGTTATTTGTGAGAAAACGCTTCCAGGCCAATTACGGAATTTTCCGGGTTTCTGTGTTTTCACTGTCGGACACTAGAGGGCGCTATTGCGCATCTTCTGAATGAGAGTACTGAATCTACTGATAAAAACACACGCGAGGAAGACAGAGTGAAACGAGCGATCGCATGTAATCACGTGATCATCATCAATAAACAGTATATGAATCAAAACTGCCTAATGTTAGTGAATGAGATGAGGACCCAGGACGAGCTCCAGGACTGTGTAAGCATTAGGAGTGTTGATGGACTCGATCTACTCATCTGTGTTTGATCCTCTCTGAATCTGATCTGGAGTCAGTCTTTCACAAATATGTGATTTTCTCAGCTTTTTGTTCAACATGTAGCTTTTTTTATGAAACCTACCCATATTCAAGTGTTGATAAAGGAATGCAAGAAGCTACAATAACACTTTTTTTTGTTTAAAAGAAGAGGGTCATCTCTTTATTTTGATTTATTGCATGCTCAGACATTCATTAAACAAAATATTCTATGGGCTATTACATTTTGGTGAAAATTGTCAAAAACCCTTGTGGTGGCTGGCAACTTTTTTTTAAAATGCTGGTGGGGAAAGAGTTACTAAACTCTGTCATATTCCACCTGCACTTGGTTCCCCTGTCTGTCTGTACATAACAGAAGACCGGACTAACACCATTCACCAGATGAGCACTCCGGATCTGTTTCAAGAGCTCGCCGATGCCCTTCAGCGAGCTCTCACGCCCCCTTCAGCGACCTTTGGCAACACCACCACTTCTTCGGGTAGCTAGGTAGCATTCATTATTTCTCAACTCTCTGGCAGAGCGCTTCATTGGGCAGAGTCCTTGTGGTCCCAGAATAACGCAATTATCCAGTTTCTCTCCAGTTTCGTGTCTCATTTCAAGGAGGTCTCTGGGAAACCTAGTTGGGATTCTGCCATCGGAAAACAACTATCATCTGAAACAAGGTGCTATTTCTGTTAATGAGTATGCCCTGCAGTTTAGGACCCTCGCTGCTGCCAGTGGATGAAAGGAGCGTTCCATCCTAACAACTTATTGGCAGGGTCTGGATACCCACGTGCGATTGCATCATGCTGCATGCGAGGATACCGTCGGCCTCGAACACTTCATCCAGCTATTCATTCGATTTGCCACTCATATGCAGTCATGTCTCGCAGAACACCAGGGCCAGTTGATGCTTCCATCATCCCTCCGTCGCCCAGACAACCTCAGCCCTCCAGAACCAGTCACTGAACCCATGCAAGTGGAAACTGAGTGACTAACTTCGGCTGAGTGGCAGAGGCGGCTGACTCTAAATCTGTGCCTGTACTGCGGAGCATCAGGACATTACATTGGAGAATGCCCTACATATCCTCTAGTGAGTGCAATTATTCCTTCAATATGTAACATGAAACCTCTTACCATGTTTGTAAACCTTATTGCTGCCGCGGTTTCTCTTCCAGTTAATGCTCTCCTCGACTCAGGGTCAGCCGGCAACTTCATCGCGGCACCCTCTGTCGCCAGCTCAAGCTCCGCACAACTGCCACCTTGACCATCTACCAGATCCAGTCGATTACTAGCAAGCCCCTCAGTCTATGCAAGGTGTGCTCCTCTGTGGGTCCAGTTCTGCTTCACGTCAGTATCCTTCACATCAAAGATATTCAATCAATCAATCAACTTTATTTATATAGCACTTTTACAATCACAATTGTTTAAAAGCAGTTTCACAGTGTCAAACAGAACAATATTGCAACAAAATTAGATTTTTTCTGTACAGTCGTTCTTGAGTAAACAGTGATGTTATCAGCTTATTTTAATTTATCATAGAGCGACAATGTTGGCAGATCAGTATTATAGTTTATACAAATAATTGAGATGTAATAAATACATTATATTTGTATATTTAGTTGAAAAACTTAGATCATAATTTTAGTGTTCCCAACTGAGCAAGCCAAGCCAAAGGCGACCAAAGGAACCAAAACTCCATCAGGGCATGATGGAGAAAAATAAACCTTTGGAGAAACCTCCCCTTGTTTCATGTAGTTACAGGGTAAGTGTGAATCTGCTGCTGTAAATTAAAGTGGTGTTTGTTCTCCTCTTGTTTCATGTAGTTACAGGGTAAGTGTGAATCTGCGGCTGTAAATTAAAGTGGTGTTTGTTCTCCTCTTGTTTCATGTAGTTACAGGGTAAGTGTGAATCTGGGGCTGTAAATTAAAGTGGTGTTTGTTCTCCTCTTGTTTCATGTAGTTACAGGGTAAGTGTGAATCTGCTGCTGTAAATTAAAGTGGTGTTTGTTCTCCTCTTGTTTCATGTAGTTACAGGGTAAGTGTGAATCTGCTGCTGTAAATTAAAGTGGTGTTTGTTCTCCTCTTGTTTCATGTAGTTACAGGGTAAGTGTGAATCTGCGGCTGTAAATTAAAGTGGTGTTTGTTCCCCTCTTGTTTCATGTAGTTACAGGGTAAGTGTGAATCTGCGGCTGTAAATTAAAGTGGGGTTTGTTCTTCTCTCTTTTCATGTAGTTACAGGGTGTGGCAGAGGGGGCGTGGTTTAGCAAGGTCTGCACGGAGAGAAGGAGCCAGGAGAGTGACGGTAAGTAAGTAGGTCAAGTGCATAATGATGAACATCTGTGTCTGATTGCAGTGATTGGGATGGAGAGCCGGTATATAAGCCAGCAGAGAACAGGCAACAGGGAGAGAGACACATTCTGTATACTCGTGGCTGGCTGGGACTGCAGAGAGGAGATTGTTACCCAAGTTATCTGAGACTGAGTTTACTAAGCGCTGTGTGCGCATGTTTATGTTGTGTTACAAAAGTGACTGAATAAAAAGCCAAGAGTGCCAGACACGCCGACCCTGCCTTCTTCTTCCTTCCTTCAAAAGTGATCACTTGTCTAAGTCTTGTCTTGTCTTAGACCACTTGTCTAAGTGGTGTCTGCAAAATAACATAGGGTTCATATACAATTGGAAAAGTTTTTGGGGCAGACCTGACCTGTTGAAGATAGACGGCATTCATCCCTCCTGGGCTGGTGCTGCTCTTCTCTCTAGTAATTTGGCACATAGTCTTAGAGTAAAACCTTGACTCACTGGGGCCCAGGTCAGGAAGCAGACAAACTGGCTAAACCAACCGTCTGCTAGCTGTCTCACGTCACCAAAGTCAGCTAAATCCCAGCACATAGAGACTCTTTCACCTAGATATTATCATATAGAGACTGTGTCTGTTCCCCGAATTAGTAAATACAAAAAACCATCAAAACCATTCAACAGTAAAAATTTAATTGATGTCCAACAAATAAACAACAGATATAATACGGATGAACAATTGATAAAGCTCAGGTTGCTGAATATTCGATCCCTTTCGCCAAAAACGTTTGTTGTCAATGATATGATCATAGATCATAACTTAGATGTACTGTGCTTGACAGAAACCTGGCTAAAACCTGACGATTACATAACTTTAAATGAGTGCACCCCCCGAGATTATTGTTACAAACATGAGCCACGTCTGAAAGGTAAAGGGGGAGGTGTTGCTATAATTTATAATAATATTTTCAGTATTACTCAGAAGTCTAGTTTCAAATATAATTCCTTTGAAGTTTTGGTGCTTTATGTAACGCTGTGTATTGTAAATGATAAATCCCGTCTGACATTTGTGTTGGCTACTGTATACAGGCCACCAGGGCACAATACAGACTTTATCAAAGAATTTGCTGGTTTTGTATCGGAGTTAGTATTAGCTGTAGATAAAGTACTAATTGTTGGGGATTTTAATATCCACGTAGACAATGAAAAAGACGCATTGGGATTGGCATTTAGAGACATTCTAAACTCTATTGGAGTTAGACAACACGTATCGGGACCCACTCATCGCCTTAATCATACTTTAGATCTAATAATGTCACATTGAATAAATGTTGATACTGTTAAAATTCTGCAGCAGAGCGATGACATCTCAGATCATTACCTAATATCATGTATACTTAATTTACCTAAGGCTGCAAAGCCATCCCCTCGCTTCAAATATGGCAGGACGATAACCGCTGCGACTAAAGATTGCTTTGTCCATAATCTTCCTCATCAGTTCCATCTCCTCAGCATTACAGATAGCCAAGAGGAACTTGATGCTGCAACAGAAACTATTGACTCTCTCTTTACTAGCACTTTAGACATAGTTGCTCCCCGGCGCTTAAAGAAGATTAAAGCAAATAATCCAACGCTGTGGTACAACGAGCACACTCGGGCCCTTAAAACAGCAGCCAGAAAAATGGAGCGCAGCTGGAAGAAAACAAAACTAGAGGTTTTTCGCAATTTGTGGAAAGAGAGCATGATTGCATACAGAAAGGCCATAAAAACTGCTAGATCTGCTTATTTCTCAACTCTTTTAGAAGAAAACAAACACAACCCTAAGTATTTATTCGATACAGTGGCTAAATTATCAAAAAATAAAGCTTCAGCTTCAGATGATAATATTAGGAATAAAATTATAACCATGCAGCCGTCTATTACAGTATCACTTCAGACAGAGCGCTGTAGTGTCACTGAGGAAAAATTACACTCATTCACTACTATAGGAGGAGAAGAATTGGCTAAACTTGTAAAATCATCAAAATCAACAACATGTATGCTTGACCCTATACCGACTAGGCTAATAAAAGAGATACTTCCAGAGGTCATAGATCCTCTGCTTAATATCATTAATTCATCTTTGACATTAGGATATGTACCGAAAACTTTTAAGTTGGCTATAATTAAACCACTTATTAAAAAAACGCAACTTGATCCTAAAGAATTAGTCAATTACAGGCCAATCTCGAATCTACCGTTTCTATCAAAAATACTAGAAAAGGCCGTGTCTTCACAATTATGTTCCTTTTTAGAAAGAAATGGTATATGTGAGGATTTCCAGTCAGGATTTAGACCGTATCATAGCACTGAGACTGCTCTAATTAGAGTTACAAATGATTTACTCCTATCATCTGATCGTGGTTGTATCTCTCTATTAGTGTTACTCGATCTTAGCGCTACATTCGATACTATCGATCACAATATTCTTCTGAATAGAATCGAAAATTATGTTGGCGTTAGTGGAACTGCTTTGGCATGGTTTAAATCGTACTTATCTGACCGTTATCAGTTTGTAGCAGTAAATGAAGAGATGTCACACCGATCACAAGTTCAGTATGGGGTACCTCAAGGCTCAGTGTTAGGACCGCTGCTCTTCACCCTGTATCTGCTCCACTGGGAGATATCATTAGGAAACATGGCGTTAGTTTTCATTGTTATGCTGACGATACTCAGCTCTATATTTCCTCACACCCTAACGAAACCTACCAATTCACAAGATTAACGGAATGCATAGCTGATATAAAAAATTGGATGAATAGTAATTTTCTGCAACTTAATTCAGATAAAACTGAATTTTTAATTATTGGACAGAAAAGTTCCACAAGTAGTAACCGAGAATACTGTCTAACACTAGATGACTGCTCTGTCAAGCCCTCGTCGTCAGTGAGGAACCTGGGTGTGCTCTTTGATACCAATCTTTCATTTGAAAGCCACGTTTCTAGCATCTGTAAAGCCGCATTTTATCATCTTAAAAATATATCTAAATTACGGCACATGCTTTCAATGCAACATGCTGAACAGTTAGTACATGCGTTCATGAGCTCAAGGCTAGATTATTGTAATGCTCTACTGGGTGGTTGCCCTGCTCGCTTAATAAACAAACTCCAGCTAGTCCAAAACGCAGCAGCTCGAGTTCTTACTAGAACCAGGAAGTATGATCATATAAGTCCAGTTCTGTCAACACTGCACTGGCTCCCTATTAAACATCGCATACATTTTAAAATCTTGCTTATTACTTACAAAGCACTAAATAGTTTAGCTCCCCGGTACTTAAGCGAGCTCTTAACGCATTATACTCCATCACGTCTATTGCGGTCTCAAAACTCTGGCCAGTTGATAATACCTAGAATATCTAAATCAACTGCAGGCGGTCGATCCTTTTCCTATTTAGCTCCTAAACTGTGGAATAGTCTTCCTAGCATTGTTCGGGAAGCAGACACACTCTGTCAGTTTAAATCTAGACTAAAAACACATCTCTTTACTATGGCATACACATAGAACATTTTTAACTTTTTATTATTCAATTCAATTGACTGATTGTTCGGCTGCATTAACTAGGTCAGCCGGAACCGGGAACACTTCCCATAACACCTGATGTACTCGTTACATCATAAAAAGAGTGGCATCTACGCTAATGTTGTCTCTCTGTTTATCCCGAGGTTTATCCCGGATCTGGGCCCTGTCCGGATCGGATGGTGGACCTGCCTGGACATGACCAGCTCATCCTGGAGTGTCTGCTGAGCCGTGTCAAATGGTGTCTCCTCCGAATTTGCCTCACTGGCACGGCATGCTCAAAACCCGTCTTCGGCGCAATAATTCCGATCTTTCATGTATCCATACTCTTGTATAATCGACGCACCATCCCATCATTTATTTCCAAATAAATCTGTCTCTTCCGTTATACCCTGAAATTTTGAATATTCCAATCTAATATGATTTCTGACCTGTAAGGTTGCCAGAATAATAATCTTACACGGTGTGTTAATAGGCCAGAGGAGAACTGGCACCCCGACTGAGTCTGGTTTCTCCCAAGGTTTATTTTTCTCCATCATGCCCTGATGGAGTTTTGGTTCCTTGCCACTGTCGCCTTTGGCTTGGCTTGCTCAGTTGGGGACACTAAAAATATGATTAAAGTTATTCAACTTATTATACAAATAAAATGTATGAATTAGGTCTTATTTAATTCTATAAACTATAATACTGATCTGCCAACATTGTCGCTATATGATAAATTAAAATAAGCTGATAACATCACTGTTTTCTCCAGTACGACTGTACAGCCAAATCTAATTTTGTCGCAATATTATCCTGTTTAACACTGTGAAGCTGCTTTGACACAATCGTGATTGTAAAAGCGCTATATAAATAAAGTTGATTGATTGATTGATTGATTCATTACTTACAAGGACATTTGCTACAGTGGTGCCGAAAACCCGGGAGGAAGAAGAGTGCCACCGCCAGTATGCAGAGCCCGTCAGGATCGCCGTTTGCGGATGTCATCGCATCACTCGCGGGCCTCCACCAAGAACATCATCAGGCGCTCGTGGACATGAGAGAGGATCAGGAAGGGCGGTTCCAGATCCTCGTCCGCGCCCAGCAGGAGGACCGCGAGGCGATCCGGAGCTGGATGGACCGGGAGGTTCGGGCCACCCACCCACCCTGTCTCTCACCAAAATGGCCGCCCAGGACGACCCAGAGGCGTTCCTGGACTTGTTTGAGAGGACGGCGAAGGCCAGTGGGTGGGACGAAGAGCATTGGCCGCTGCGCCTAATCCCTCTCCTAACGGGCAACTGCCGGTCCCGAATCTCCTGGTATACCGGGACTTGAAGAAGGCCATCCTCCAGAGGGTCGGCCTCTCCCCGGAGCAACATCGCCAGCGATTTCGTTCGCTGGAACTGGGGGAGAGTGGCCGGCCCTTTGTACTCGCACAGCAGCTCCGGGACGCATGCCGCAAATGGCTGATGGCTGAGGGAAGCGACACGGACAAAATCATCGACATGGTGGTGCTGGAACAATTCATAGCCCGTCTGCCCACGAAAACAGCACAGTGGGTCCAGTGCCACCGTCCGGAGTCGCTGGACTTGGCCATCCAACTGGCGGAGGATCAGCTGGTGGCGTGCCCTGGGGTCGGCGGACCCCTTCCTTCAGTTTCTCTCTCCACCCCTTCCCCTCTCTCTCTCTCTCTCTCTCATAGGCCAGTCCCGATGCCACGGACTCGCCGGAGCCTGCCACCGGGAGGCCCACCCCGATGGAGGTCTGGGGGAATGAGGGAGGCCTCGCACACCGTTCCGGTGCCGACCAGGGAGGTGGGGCTGACCCAGCTGAGTCCCGGTTTTAACCCTGTTTCGTCCCTCTCTCCAGGCAAATCCCTTGACCCGCTTCCTACCAATAGAGCAGCTGGAAGGTCCGGGCCGGCCTGTTGGCGTTGCGGGGACCCGGGCCACTTCATAGATAGGTGTCCAGTGATGGAGGTTGGAACACTGGTCTGGGTCCCGGACGTTCCGCGGGCTGCCCTCGATCAGACTTATCAAGCTTTGGTGGATTCAGGTTGTAACCAGACCTCCATACACCAAAGCTTGATGCAACCGGGGGCATTAGATAGTGGCCGCATGGTTACGGTACGGTGTGTGCACGGGGATGTATTGAAATATCCACTAATGCCAGTCACTATTCAGTTTCGGGGTCAAAAGCATAAAGTGGAGGTGGCGGTTAGTTCCCACCTCCGACATCCGCTTATTTTAGGGACAAATTGGCCGGGGTTTAGGCTATTATTGGAGATGTTATGTGCGGATGTGTCTTGGGAGAACAGAGAGCACGGAAGAGGCGCGGTGGTGCAGCTGGGTGAGGCTGAGCCGGGACCTCCGGGAGTGGCTGCAGGGGAAAAGAGTGCTGTTGAAAGGCTAAACCTTACAGAGCGTGATGATTTTCCCCTGGAGCAATCCCAGGATGAATCGCTGAAAAATGCATTTGACCAGGTCCAGTCCATCGATGGTCAGCCTATCCACCCTGCACGGCTGCTCACCTATCCGTATTTTGCTATCTTAAAAGATAAGTTGTATCGAGTGACCCAAGACGCTCAGACAAAACAGGATACAACTCAGTTATTAGTACCCAAAAGCCGCCGGGAAATGCTTTTCCAGGCGGCTCATTGCAATCCAATGGCTGGTCTTTTGGGGATGACCACCACATTAAATCGTTTAATGACCCGATTTTTCTGGCCGGGCATTCACGAGAATGTGCGCAGATGGTGTGCCACATGTTGTGAATGTCAGTTGGTAAATCCACCGGCCGCCCCAAAAGCGCCATTGCGCCCTCTTCCTCTCATGCAGGTCCCCTTCGAGAGAATTGGTATGGACCTCATCGGGCCATTAGAACGATCTGCACGAGGACATCGATTTGCATTAGTCCTGGTGGATTATGCAACCCGATATCCTGAGGCAGTAGCGCTCCGCACCATCTCAGCGAAGAGTGTGGCGGACGCACTGTTTAGTCTAATCTCCCGAGTGGGAATCCCGAAAGAGATTCTCACTGATCAGGGCGCGGCGTTTATGTCACGTACGTTACGCAAGCTCTATGAATTGTTGGGCATTAAATCGATTCGCACCAGCATCTATCACCCACAAACAGACGGCTTGGTGGAGCGATTTAATCGCACTTTAAAGACAATGATTCGTAAGTTCGTTCAGGATGACGCCAAAAATTGGGACAGATGGCTAGAACCCCTGTTATTTGCTGTGCGTGAGGTCCCGCTAGCCTCCACGGGGTTTTCCCCCTTCGAGCTTCTGTATGGCCGTCAACCACGGGTGGAGCTTGACGTCATGCGAGAGGCTTGGGAGGAAGGACCCTCCGAGAGTAAAAACGAAATTCAGTATGTGTTGGACCTGAGAGCAAAACTCCACACTTTGGGGCGGCTCTTGAGGGAGAATTTGCTACAGGCCCAGGACAGACAGTGCCGGTTGTATGACAGGGGAACTAGAATGCGACAATTTGCACCGGGAGAAAAAGCCAGCTGACTGACCTCACTAAAAAGGAAGCCCCAGATGCCGTCCAGTGGACGGAGCCGTGCCAGCGGGCTTTTACCCAGGTGAAGGCTGCTTTATGTGGTGGACCGTTGTTGCACTCTCCTGATTTTTCTGTTCCCTTTTTGTTGCAGACTGACGCGTCGGACAGGGGGCTGGGTGCGGCCCTGGCCCAGGAGGTGGGGGGTGAGGAACGGCCGGTGCTGTACGTTAGTCGTAAGCTCTCTAAGAGAGAGACTAATACAGCACCATAGAAAAGGAGTGTCTGGCCATCAGGTGGGCTGTCCTCACCCTCAGATATTACCTCCTGGGAAGGGAGTTCACCCTCTGTTCGGACCACGCGCCCCTGCAGTGGCTCCACCGCATGAAGGATACCAACGCGCGGATCACCCGTTGGTATCTAGCTTTACAGCCTTTTAAGTTCAAGGTGGTCCACAGGCCGGGGGCGCAGATGGTTGTAGCTGACTTCCTCTCCAGGCATGGGGGGGGAGGCTGCAGGCTGGATGGCTCCCCGGCCTGAGTCGGGGGGTGGGGGTTCCCCTCTTGTTTCATGTAGTTACAGGGTAAGTGTGAATCTGTGGCTGTAAATTAAAGTGGTGTTTGTTCTCCTCTTGTTTCATGTAGTTACAGGGTAAGTGTGAATATGCGGCTGTAAATTAAAGTGGGGTTTGTTCCCCTCTTGTTTCATGTAGTTACAGGGTAAGTGTGAATCTGTGGCTGTAAATTAACCCTTGTTTGGTGTTCGGGTCTGTTGGACCCGTTTCCCTTTTTTATCGAAAGAAAAATTATATGATTAATTATTTTTTCAAACTGAGACTCATTGGCCTTGGCTCATTTTCTGTGAGGAATATATATCAGAACACATTTTCAATGACCACACACTGTACACCCCCCCTACACATTTATATTACACACAGGATGTTCGGGTCCACAAGACCCGGGGCTACTAAAAGTGTGGGAATTGTAGGTCCTGTGTAACTTTACTCTGTCCTCCTCCTGTCAGGGCCTGGTGTTAGTATGTGTGTGTTCATGTATATGATTTATGAGGACACACATGTGTATAATGACATGGATATTACAACGTAAACATGGTTTATGACGATATCTGTGTCCTCATACTAAAACATACTAAATGGTGTTTTTGAAATTCAAAAAATGCCAAAAGTTTTCAGTGATGGGTAGGTTTAGGGTTAGGGTTAGTGTAGGGGGATAGATTATACAGTTTGAGCATTAGAAAAACCAGTATGCCTATCGAAAGTAACCATATACCACATATCCAAGTGTGCGTGTGTGTGGGGTGGGGGGTGGGGGGGGGGGTGTTTGTTGCGTGTGTGTGTGTGTGTTATGGGTGTGTGCACGAGTGTGTGTGTGTGTGCGTGTGAGAGAGATTGTGTTTAAGTGTGAGAGAGCAGCTACAAGAGTGAGTTTTGTTTCTACCCCTGACGTTCCCACACGAGGTTGCAATTCTTAAATGTGATCTAACAAAGGTAAAGAGAAAATATTAACCATATATGCTGTTTATATTGCTTGTAATTGGGATGAAGTAAACATCTGTTGAGTATTTTAACATAACATTTTTGATTTTGTTGAATTAAAAACCCAAAAATGCAGCGGGTCCACCAGACCCACGAACACTGGCTGAGTAACAAAAATATGAACACTACACAAGGGTTAAAGTGGTGTTTGTTCCCCTCTTGTTTCATGTAGTTACAGGGTAAGTGTGAATCTGGTGAGCTGTTTTATCAGACCATTGTCAACGTCAGCGAGTATTTGCATTAGAGTATTACTACTATTATTATTTTCTAATGGCATCAATAAAGCTTACCCGCAATGAAGTGTTGGGTCTTCTATTCGTGGACCCTGATTCTGAAGGGAAATATGAAATGACGGTGATTCTGAAAGTGAAACTAAACCTAACGTTACACTAAGCACAAACGGTGGATCATTTGTGGTCCTTTGCCCAATGTCAGTGGTGGGAATAATGTTTTCCGGGGTCCGAGTGTTCATCGCGAAGTTAGCAGGTGTGTTAGTGTTGGGAATGAGGCAGCCGCGGGAGATTTTTGCCGCGCTCACCATGAAGCGCGCGTCTTCTCAACGCGCGCATCTCCGCGATCTCGGCGACAGTATTGTGGTGGAGACTTTATCTAACGCCACTGGGTATGTTAGAAGAGGTCGAAGTATTCATAAACAAGTTCGAGGGCAACGTGGAGGCAGGGTGGGGATTCAAAATGACAATAACAGTGCGTACACACTCGGCGGCCGCGCGAGGCAGATCTTGACGCGAAAAGACACGCTGTGACACGGGGCAAGGGGGCTATTATGCATAATATATAATATATATGTGCCCTATATATGGAATCAGAGTGCTTACTGTATGTAGTAAATGGAAAATCTCTACAGCAAAAGGCAAACTGCTACATGCATTCGGTTTGTCTCTACCATTTATTAGTAATGATTTACACAGTTTGTTTACTATTTACTATTTACCTGAACAATCAGTATTGTGCAATATAGCACACAGAAGGTGAGGGACATTTTGGGGGGAAAGAAGTGCTGCATTTTATCATTTACACGTGGCTTTTCATGAAAATTCTATAATCCAAGATAACCCCCTCGTTATGACGTCATAATATGCAAATTAGATGGGAAAATGTAATCTCTACATAATCTTAGGGTCCTCCTTAATATTTCTCTAATTTACAGAACGTTTCTATCTTTTATCACTTTTAAGATATAGCCTTTTGAAATTAAGATGTCAAAATCGAACGTTTTAGGAAAAAACCTCTGGCGCCTAAAGGGTTAAAATACGTTTAGGGACTGAAGACACCAAGTGATGAAGTGTTTTAGGTGTAATTTTGTCCCATTCTTCCTGCAAACAAGTCTTAAGGTAGGCAACAGTACGGGGTCTTCGTTGTCGCATTTTGCGCTTCAAAATGCGCCACACATTCTCTATTGGAGACAGGTCGGGACTGCAGGCAGGCCAGTCAAGTACCCGTACCCTCTTCCTCCGCAGCCAGGACTTTGTAATGTGTGCAGAATGTGGTTTTGCATTGTCTTGTTGAAATATGCATGGACGTCCCTGGAAAAGATATCTTCTTGAAGGCAGCATATTATGCTCCAAAATCTCTATGTACTTTTCAGCATTAATGGTGCCTTCACAGAAGTGCAAGTTACCTTTGCCAAGGGCACTGACACAACCCCATACCATGACAGACCCTGGCTTTTGGACTTGTTGCTGGTAACAGTCTGGATGATCCTTTTCTTCTCTGGTCCGGAGCACACGGCATCCATTCCTCCCCAAAAATACCTGAAATACTAATTCATCTGACCACAGTACACATTTCCACTGTGTGATGGTCCATCCCAGATGCCACCGAGCCCAGAGAAGTCGACGGCGCTTCTGGACACTGTTAACATAAGGCTTCCTTTTGGCACAGTACCATTTTAACTGGCATTTGTGGATGTAACTACGTATTGTGGTGCTTGACAAAGGTTTGCCAAAGTAGTCCTGAGCCCATGTGGTGATATCGCTTCTAGATGAATGCCGATTCTTGATGCAGTGCCGCCTGAGGGATCGGAGATCACGGTTGTTCAGCTTAGGCTTGCGGCCTTGTCCTCTTACGCACTGAAATTCCTCCAGATTCCTTGAATCTTGTAATTATGTTATGCACTGTTGAATGTGAAATATCCAAATCTCTTCCTATCTTTCTTTGAGGAACATTGTTTTTAAACATTTCAATAATTTTCTCACGTATTTGTTGGCAAACTGGCGATCCTCGGCCCATCTTTGCTCCTAAAGGATTAGATCTTTCTTGGATGCTGCTTTTGTACCAAATCATAATTTCAATCACCTGTTGACATCACCTGTTTCAAATCACATCATTATTTAACCCTTTGACCTCATTACTAGCCCTAAATTGCTCCTGTCCCAACTTTTTTTGAAATGTGTTGCAGGTCTGAATGACAGGAAAGGATGCATATTTACAAATGACATGAAGTTGACCAGACAAAACATGAAATATTTTGTGTTCATATTGTCTGCAATGAAATACAAGTCAAAGTAAATTTAGAAATCACTACTTTCTTTTTTTATTTGCGTTTTCCAAACTGTCCCAACTTTTTCTGATTTGGGGTTGTACAGGGTAAGTGTGAATCTGCCTTGGGTCTTGGACAGGTCGCAACTGCAGCCGTCTTATCAATTTGGGGACGCACCTGTCCATGACCCAAGTGGAAGCCCAGATACCTTACTTCCACCCGCCCAATTGCACACTTCTTCGGGTTGGCCGTGAGCCCCGCTCTTCTCAGCGACTTCAGGACAGCCTGCAAATGCTGCATATGCCGCTGCCAGTCCACACTGTAGATGATGATGTCATCTAGATATGCGGCGGCATACGCACCATGCGGCCAGAGAATTCTGTCCATCAGACACTGGAAGGTCGCGGGAGCCTCGAACAAGCCAAACAGAAGGGTGACGACTTGGTGTAAACTGAACGGCGGGGTGAAAGCTGTTTTCACCGTTTACACCGAACGTCACAGAAACCATCATCGAGGACTTGCTATGATCATAAAACAGGCAGACATGCGTTATTTCTAGAGTTTTATGATTATGTAATATGATTGACCGATCTAGAGCGAATGTGATCTCATAACACACACACGTGGAAGAAAATGGACAGTTCTCTTCAGATCGCATAATTCAGTGGAAAAAGAAATATACAAGTAAACTTGATAATTACATATGGCATATCTCTCTTTATAGCGCTGCGATTGATCGAGCCGGTGTGAATAACTCCACACAGATCTATTATTTACAAAAGGAGAAAACGTGTGTACTTTAAAGAAAACTTGGACCATGTGACATAAGCTGCCGTTAAAAGCAGAACATATTGTTAATGTTTTTAGTTTTATGAGTTTAAAGTGTATTTGTTGGGGGAATCCTCATTGTGTTCTGGAAGAATGAGCTGATTTAAGACATCAGTTAAGCGTTTCGGTAGTTTTAGTAACTGCTTTGCCAAGCTGAAAGTTGGTTAGGAGAACTATGTTAAGAGTTTGAAAAAAATCTCCTAAGAATTGAGAAATGTGTCCTAGCGAAAAACACACACACACACACACACACACACACACACACACACACACACACACACACACACACACACACACACACACACACACACACAGTAATAGCAGCTGTAAATGGGGCCTTATTTATTGTTCAGAATTAGTGTTAAACATATTCACACAAGCACATTCACTATCAGTTGTCTTTTATAAAAAAACTGTAGCTCTAAAACAATTTAGACGCATGTGTGTGTGATTTCTTGTGGAACATTTAAACGTAAATGTCCATTGTAAGCAGTAGAGGGCAGCAGAGCATCACTTATCGTCTCGTTCTACTCCTAATATTACCTCTGACCACTTCACCTGTACTGAGGTCAGTTTGCAGAATCAGAATGAGATTTACGGTCAAGTATCTCTACACACACAAGGAATGTGACAGGACGACACAGTGGACACAAATAGACAAGTGTGTGCAGATTTGTTATACAATACTGAGTGTTGAAATTTGGGAGTTAAACATTTCCGATTTTAACACACAGAGAGTCATTTTAAAGGGGTGATGAATTGAAAAATCAACTTTCCCTTAAGCCTTTGATTAATTTTAAGGCCATGCTAATATAATAATATCCTAAATGTGTCAAAGCTGAAAAATTCCTCATTAGCCAGAGAAAAGTTTTTTTTTGACACCAGGCCCAGAAAACGAGGCTCTCAAATCAAAGGCCGTGAAGGTCAGACTGAGTGTGGACAAACACAGTATTTTTCACACAGTTGTCTTATCTGTACAGCGCTGTTTCCTCTGTCCTAAAACGGCCTGATGATTTCCTTGTTCTTCGAAGTCCCTCCTTCAGAAACACATAACGAGTTCTGATTGGGCCAGCGCTTCCCGTGTTGTGATTGGACAGCAGCTTAGCGCACTTTGCCCGGAAAGGTCCCGCCTCTTACCATAACGGGGCGATGCCAGCGCTGAATGCGCGCTCTTCTCCACGTGGGAGAGCAACGAGACCACGCCCCCTATTTTGCGTGTTCTTGTGGGCGGAGCTTTAGTCATCAAACGGTTCTAGTGACGTCATCACAGCAGGAAGTGCAGCGGTGTAGTCCAAACCGGCCGCTCGCTGAAGGCTTTGAAAGGGAACTTCTGTTCAATAAAATATCTCGCTTGGCATTGAACTTTGAGCTTTATAATTGTACAGGTATTATTTATGCTCTAACAGCAACATTACACACTAACTAAAGCTTGAAAGATGGACTCGTGAAGAACGGGACTTTTAAAAAAATTTAACTGAAAATAAACTAAACAGTTTTTTGGGGAGTTTTCATTTAATTCCCAGGCAAATAATGTATATACTAGAATCCTTCATACGAGTAGGGGAATATAAAGCATAACTAGTGGACTATACCCACTATAAGGCCCCATTTACACTGCATGGTTCAAGTGACCCAACTCCGATTTTTTCCTCTCATGCGGCTCAGATCGGATATGACATGTGAACGTGTAAGCAGGAAAAAAACGCATACATTCCGATATCCTCAGATCGGATTCAGGCCTCACTCATGTGGGAATAAATCTGATATGATTCGGATGCGTGCATTAGCGTCTGCCATGTAAGCGGTCCAATCGGATATCCCCCAGTAAAGGCGAGTTGTGTGTCATTGAATAAAGGACGGAGGCGAATGACGTCAACTCAGGTGGACACAAACTGCGATCTAGTGTTGCCAAGTCTGCGGTTTTCATGTGTAGTTGGGCTACTTTAACACAGTTTTGAGTTGCAATTGGACGCGTTTTGTTGTGAAAACCTGGCAACCCCATCAAGGGCTCTTCTCTTTTTCTCCGTCTTAAGAAATAAATGTTTTGCCGACCTTTAAAGATGTGTGGAAAAGTGCAGACAGCAAAACATTGTGCAATCATTTTGTCTGCATCCATTGCATATCGCGCAAAAGTTTTACTTCCTTTCACCGGTCAAGAACGTCTTGGGCTGTTTCGCCAGTGTACAGTGTAGATGCAAATATCGGATACGGGTCGCTTTTGAAAAGATGATGTAAATCGGTTTGATGATGAAAAAAATCGGATATAGTCACCACATCGGAATTGTGCATCAAAACCTGCAGTGCGAATGCAGCCTAATTGTCACCATCTTTCACCCCATTAGCGACAGCGAGCCCATGGACTGACCCCTTTGGGGCCCTTATTTCAGCTCATTAGCCACAGCGAGTCCATGGACTGACCCCTTTGGGGCCCTTATTTCAGCTCATTAGCCACAGCGAGTCCATGGACTGACCCCTTTGGGGCCCTTATTTCAGCTCATTAGCCACAGCGAGCCCACGGACAGACCCGTTTGGCGCCCTTATTTCAGCTCATTAGCGACAGCGAGCCCATGGACTGATCCTTTTGGGGCCCTTATTTCAGCTCATTAGCCACAGCGAGTCCATGGACTGACCCCTTTGGGGCCCTTATTTCAGCTCATTAGCCACAGCGAGCCCACGGACAGACCCGTTTGGCGCCCTTATTTCAGCTCATTAGCGACAGCGAGCCCATGGACTGATCCTTTTGGGGCCCTTATTTCAGCTCATTAGCCACAGCGAGTCCATGGACTGACCCCTTTGGGGCCCTTATTTCAGCTCATTAGCCACAGCGAGCCCACGGACAGACCCGTTTGGCGCCCTTATTTCAGCTCATTAGCGACAGCGAGCCCATGGACTGACCCCTTTGGGGCCCTTATTTCAGCTCATTAGCCACAGCGAGCCCACGGACAGACCCGTTTGGGGCCCTTATTTCAGCTCATTAGCCACAGCGAGCCCACGGACAGACCCGTTTGGCGCCCTTATTTCAGCTCATTAGCGACAGCGAGCCCATGGACTGATCCTTTTGGGGCCCTTATTTCAGCTCATTAGCGACAGCGAGCCCATGGACTGACCCTTTTGGGGCCCTTATTTCAGCTCATTAGCCACAGCGTGCCCATGGACTGACCCTTTTGGGGCCCTTATTTCAGCTCATTAGCGACAGCGAGCCCATGGACTGACCCTTTTGGGGCCCTTATTTCAGCTCATTAGCCACAGCGAGCCCGTGGACAGACCCGTTTGGGACCCTCATTTCAGCTCATTAGCGACAGCGAGCCCGTGGACAGACCCGTTTGGGGCCCTTATTTCAGCTCATTAGCCACAGCGAGCCCACGGACAGACCCGTTTGGGGCCCTCATTTCAGCTCATTAGCGACAGCGAGCCCACGGACAGACCCGTTTGGGGCCCTTATTTCAGCTCATTAGCGACAGCGAGCCCACGGACAGACCCGTTTGGGGCCCTCATTTCAGCTCATTAGCCACAGCGAGCCCGTGGACAGACCCGTTTGGGGCCCTCATTTCAGCTCATTAGCGACAGCGAGCCCACGGACAGACCCGTTTGGGGCCCTTATTTCAGCTCATTAGCGACAGCGAGCCCGTGGACAGACCCGTTTGGGGCCCTTATTTCAGCTCATTAGCCACAGCGAGCCCACGGACAGACCCGTTTGGGGCCCTTATTTCAGCTCATTAGCCACAGCGAGCCCACGGACAGACCCGTTTGGGGCCCTTATTTCAGCTCATTAGCCACAGCGAGCCCACGGACAGAGCCATTTGGGGCCCTTATTTCAGCTCATTAGCCACAGCGAGCCCACGGACAGACCCGTTTGGGGCCCTTATTTCAGCTCATTAGCGACAGCGAGCCCATGGACAGACCCGTTTGGGGCCCTTATTTCAGCTCATTAGCCACAGCGAGCCCACGGACAGACCCGTTTGGGGCCCTTATTTCAGCTCATTAGCCACAGCGAGCCCACGGACAGACCCGTTTGGGGCCCTTATTTCAGCTCATTAGCCACAGCGAGCCCATGGACAGACCCGTTTGGGGCCCTTATTTCAGCTCATTAGCCACAGCGAGCCCATGGACAGACCCGTTTGGGGCCCTTATTTCAGCTCATTAGCCACAGCGAGCCCGTGGACAGACCCGTTTGGGGCCCTTATTTCAGCTCATTAGCGACAGCGAGCCCATGGACAGACCCGTTTGGGGCCCTTATTTCAGCTCATTAGCCACAGCGAGCCCACGGACAGACCCGTTTGGGGCCCTTATTTCAGCTCATTAGCGACAGCGAGCCCACGGACAGACCCGTTTGGGGCCCTTATTTCAGCTCATTAGCCACAGCGAGCCCACGGACAGACCCGTTTGGGGCCCTTATTTCAGCTCATTAGCCACAGCGAGCCCACGGACAGACCCGTTTGGGGCCCTTATTTCAGCTCATTAGCGACAGCGAGCCCACAGACAGACCCGTTTGGGGCCCTTATTTCAGCTCATTAGCCACAGCGAGCCCACGGACAGACCCGTTTGGGGCCCTTATTTCAGCTCATTACCGACAGCGAGCCCACGGACAGACCCGTTTGGGGCCCTCATTTCAGCTCATTAGCCACAGCGAGCCCGTGGACAGACCCGTTTGGGGCCCTTATTTCAGCTCATTAGCGACAGCGAGCCCACGGACAGACGCGTTTGGGGCCCTTATTTCAGCTCATTAGCCACAGCGAGCCCATGGACAGACCCGTTTGGGGCCCTCATTTCAGCTCATTAGCGACAGCGAGCCCACGGACAGACCCGTTTGGGGCCCTCATTTCAGCTCATTAGCCACAGCGAGCCCACGGACAGACCCGTTTGGGGCCCTTATTTCAGCTCATTAGCGACAGCGAGCCCTCGGACAGACCCGTTTGGGGCCCTTATTTCAGCTCATTAGCGACAGCGAGCCCACGGACAGACCCGTTTAGGGCCCTCATTTCAGCTCATTAGCGACAGCGAGCCCACGGACAGACCCGTTTGGGGCCCTTATTTCAGCTCATTAGCCACAGCGAGCCCACGGACAGACCCGTTTGGGGCCCTCATTTCAGCTCATTAGCCACAGCGAGCCCACGGACAGACCCGTTTGGGGCCCTCATTTCAGCTCATTAGCCACAGCGAGCCCACGGACAGACCCGTTTGGGGCCCTCATTTCAGCTCATTAGCCACAGCGAGCCCACGGACAGACCCGTTTGGGGCCCTCATTTCTTTTTCTGATTAATAACAAACAACTAAAATCACTTGGGAAATAAATGTAAAAGGGTAAATATATTTCAGAATGTAGTTATATTTTAATCATTCAGCAGATCAATAAAACAAACATTATTAGATGCCACTTTAATAAGTACACATGCGATTAAGTGTCATTTATTTGTTTATTATTCATACATCAGGCACAACTTAGGCTACACACTTTTCATAAAAATGTCATACAGTATTATAATTCAGCTTTGCATTCATTTGCATACAAGCCACTTATCATTTATATAAAACAGGCCCTAATCTTGTGGCTGTTCCTGATTCATAATCACAACATGGAGTAAATAGCAAATTATGTCATGTTAGCATGTAGACTATTATTAAACATACAATTATTAAAAGAGAAATCTACCTATAAATAGCTTTTAAACTTGAGAGTTTAAAATGATTATTCCTTTGTGTTTTCATTGTTGATATGACTGAACTATACTATACTGTATTATACTGCACTATTACTATGTAACACTAATAATTCTACAGCCAGAAGCCTCCAAGCCCATATATATTTTTTGTCTCATATTGTAAGTTAGTGTGTTTATGTTAAGCGTGCAATTTCATTATGGAGTAATCTATGTTGCTAAAAAAACATTAGAAAATAAACCAACATTAACAATGGCACGATCAAAGTTGCAGTTTAAATGATTTTAAACTAATGTTTAAAGTTGAGTGTACGGTATCAAACCGGCTCTTGAGTGTCATTTTCAAATCAGAATAAGAGCCACAGCGTACTACTCAAATGTACGTTACCACGGTACAAACTGGTTTAAATGTACTAGTCTTTAGGGAGCTTTTTATTAAATTCTTCAACAAACATTCTGTATTCTCTTGCCTCTCTAATAGCAGTGACTAGTATTGTGGCAACTTTTCCGTCTTTGCCAAATGGATTTTTCTTACTCAGCTCCTCAAATTCCTTGTCCGTTTTACAGTTAAATAACTCAATGATGAACCCTCTGTTTATTCCGGCAATTCCTTTCTTCTTTTTGCTGTCATTTGTGAGTCCCTCTTTAGTAAATGTTTGATCATTTGTGAGCGTCCTGTTACAGAATGTACCCTTTGCCAAATTCATCCCGTCCAGAACCGACTGTCCCGTCTTCAGGCCTTCGCCACTTAGCCTAAATCTGGCTGGAATATCGATGATGATGGGGTTTCTGTCGGAAAACACAGCTTTAAAATTGGCACGTCTCTTGACACGGCTGATCAGAACTGCTGACTCCATATTATTTGTTCCTCTTTTGATGAAACTCTCCTCAATGGTGTTGAGTGTGTCACGCACCAGAACACAGAAGTTGGGCTCTGGGTAGTACACAAAGAGCGGATGGACCTCTGCCACGGCTACGCGAACCATGCGGTCCAGATGACTGGCGATGTGATGATCGCTGCCGCTGTGGAACTCATAACCAGTCGACATCACGGTGGGCGGGATGGAGTTTTTTCTTAGCTCCTCTCTCACAATTTGTAAGTATTCACTGTAAATGGAGTTGAACCTGATTGTGTCGCTATCAACGAAACTGAAGTAAACCAGACAACTTTGATCGTTGCCCCTTAACTCCTCCACAAGTTTTTGAGTAGATGCGCTATTTTTCAGATGCTCTCGAATATTCTGGAATGGTGGCTTGGTCGCATCTTGGGCTATTGTTCCACCGCTTCCCCAGGTGTATGTGATTACAGCGTGCTTGACTTTACAGGCATGCCTGAAGGTCTCAAGCTGCTTCAGGTCATTAACTAGTTGAGAGCTGTGTTTTCCATTCATGCCAAAAATCACGGCTACATCTTCCAGCATGTCTTTGCCACTCATCTGATCATTTTCATTACTCAAGTCATAACTTAGACAATCAAGTAGATAACGACACCTTTTCTGTGCCTCATCCTGTACATCCACCTTCAAAGGTATATTGATCAAAAACTTGACCTTTATCTCCTGATGAAGAGAGAGAGAGAGAACGAGAGAGAGCACGTGTTTTAGTGAGAACACAACACATTTTGGTCACAGAAAGAAAATGAGTCACGTTATTATACTCTTCTGATAATCTTCTCATTAACTCTTTCCCCGCCAAACACAGAATTTTCCGTTATTTGTGAGGAAACGCTTCCCAGCAAAAAACTGAATTTTCTGTGTTTCTGTGTTTTCACTGTTAGACGCTAGGGGGTGCTATTACTCATCTTCTGAATGAGAACAGAATCTTCAGATCAAAACACACACGAGGAAGACGCAGTAAAACAAGCGATCGTATGTAAGCAGATGTAGAAAAACGTGATCCTCGACTTAAGCATCATATTAATCAAAACTATAATGTTCCTGAATGAGATGTGGAGCAGGATGAGCTCCAGGACTGTGAAGGTGTAGATGGACTCGATCTCCTCATCTGTCTTTGATTCTCGCTCTGAATCTGATCTGAATCTGATCTGGATACAGTCTTTCACAAAAACATGATTTTCTCAGGTTTTTGTTCAAAATGTTGCTTTTTATTAAACTGACCCATATTCAAGTAATGATAACATTAGATGTAGCTTGAATAAAACAGGGTTTTTTTTGTTTTAAAGATGAGGGTCAGCTCTTTATTTTGATATATTGCTCAGATATTTATACAACTTTTTGGTAACACTTTATTTTAAGGTTCAGTTATTAACTATTAACTATTGTCTTATGATCATGCATATTACTATGATATTGTCTGTTTATGAGCTCTTCTAAAGCTCATATTAATGCCTTATTCTGCATGAGCTTATTCTACATCCCTTAATCCGACCCAATACCTAAACTTAAACGCTACAAAAACTACCTTACTAACTATTAATAAGCAGTAAATAGTAAAGTGTTACCATATAATATTTATTATAAAATCATTTATAGATTTCTTAAAAATGTGCATGAACACATGAATTGAAAGTTTAATGACATTTGAAAGCATTTTAATTTATATAAACTAATGATATGTTAATCATTATGAAATGTTTGAAAGCTCATCAGTAAACATTAACAAACAGACAATCTGATATTTCTAGCTTTGTGAATATATATTATCTAGCAATCTGTTAAGCATGATATAATGTTTTTTATGATTTATTAATGAAAGTTACTATAAAATATAACATGGTGCCTTTAAATGTACACTGGAAGGTGGAGTAGTCAATATTTTGTAATTCATTGTTTGTAAAGTGTAGTAACTACTGTATCATAAACAATGTTACGTATAATATCTGACCTGAGCAGAAGGGTCTCTGGTTCTTTTGCTGCCTGCCATTGCAGTTTTGCTTGCCATCTTCTTGCTCTTCGTTGGTCCTAACCGAGTGAAATCTGCCTGCTGATCTGAGTCTTATATAGGATCTGAGGGTAGATATGATTCTGCAGAAGAGATGGGGTTGGTTTCTGATAAAACTGCTGTGGTAATTACCTTGTCAGTCAGTTGGAACAAATGTTTCCCTTAGCTGAAGCAGAGATAATTATACTGCTGATGTGGCATTCCGACGGGAGGGGTTACAGATTTATTTCAGCGACTACGCCACCCTGGAAATTCGCCAGGGACGATACCAAGTAAATTCTATCTATATGGGTGAAGAGACGCAGGTCGTATGTATGAAAAATGACCACTTTATTGTATCAATCTTGAATAAAAGACCAATTCAGAGCAGGAGTCACCAATCTGCATCTGACACATGCATATACACAATACATACTACAAAATGACCAGAAGCGGAGGTATCTGGAGGGTTGGGCCCACTGTCCAATTTAGAACGTTCCCGTGATACAATACATGCCCATACCACACGTGAAGTTTGGAAAACACACTATGGCAGCAGGACGTCACCCTCCAGAAACTCCCAGCTCCTGTAACAAAACAAAAACACAAAGAAAGAATCTGAACAGACACCAAAAATAACAATACAAAATGAAACATTAACAATTGAAAATATCCCCAAATTAAATTAAAGACAAATTCACACTTAACACACTTAACATTCACTCAGACTTCTGGCAGTCCAGTTACAATGTCAGAGTGAGGTGACATACGTTGACTGAACACACACAGTCCTGATATACAGCCACTAGAATCAAACAGATGGCAGTCGGCGGACACAGATCGGCCAGCAAGGCCGCTCAGACCTCAGAGACGATAATCTCAGGAACGGTTACTATTAAGAAGATAAAACTGAACAGCACAGAAATGAAACTGTGGTAACAGCAGACTTTCAGGAAAACCGAGTGGCAATAAAACAGTCGGACTAGTAATAGCAACAAAACAGCAGCGCGAGCTGAAACGCGTTTCATGCAGATCGTCACCCCAGCATCATCTATGCCGAGCGTCCGTGAAGGAACGGATTCTCCTGCTAAAACAACAATTGATTAGCTCACTAAATTGAAACGTTAGTCAAAAAGGTTAACCATACATACCGAGTGATTGTCACGGAAATGCATAGCTGTACAATTACTCACAGCAGGAATCACTGCGGCTCATGTTTATGTAAGACTGAAAAAACTAGTATATGCCGAAATGTCTGAATGAAGAACAAGGACTCTCTGAGAAAATAAAGGAAATTAACATCTGAACTGTCCCTCACACACCACTGGAGACGCAAGTCTCACCTCAGTATCAGCTAATCTACATCTTTCCCTATATACCCCGTCTCCCCCAATTCCTTCCCTGTCTCATGCTGAGATCACCTGAAAATACACACAAAATCTCTATATTACAATGTCAATCCACACGATACAGTATTATATGTGTTTGATATCATTTGAAATGTCTCAGTGCGACTGGTACAAATATCTCTACTCCACAGAAGTAAAATAGAACATCATAAACGTTTTAAGAGTTTAAAGATATCTTTCCTTGGTGTATAGTGGGTGTGGCTTTCAGCCATTTGGCCTTTGCATCAATACAAGTCTTGATCAATGCAAATTCCCATTGTGAACTCGTGTTTACATTTGAAAGAGTTTCTACATTTGTTTCTGGGTATTTAAGGAAATGTTGCAAAGAGCTCAGGGCTTGACACTTTAAACCGGTCAGCCCGTAATGCTGGATGTCTCAAGATAGCCAGCATTATGTAGTTTTCAGAAGTCAGGTATATATTTCATTCTTTACTTCAGACTATTTGATGTTCCCTTTCGAGAGAGGTTCCTCGTATTACGTATGGGAAAAAAACTCCTTTTCTCGAGAATGTGAAGCAAAACTTTTAATAAAGGTATCTATGTAAAGCGCAGTGAGCTGCACGGCCATAGCCCAGCGCGAGGAGCGCTCTGATTGGCCGGGCCGCGGCAACTGCAGGAACCTATGGTGAGGCGGCTGAGAGGAACGAACCAATGGGGGGCGTTCCAGAAGCCCGCCGAAAAAGGTGCTTATATTTGCATACAGGAGGCTATATAAGACCCTAATTCGCCATAGGTGTCAGATTTTATCTCCTTCAGCGATACCTTCGCTGGTCTCCGGAAGAAGCACCGCCGTTGAAAAGGCACCAGCGGAACCTGCAGCTGAGGACGACGGACTCCCTCTCCGCCTTCTCTGCCGTTCCAGCTACGCCATCCGGCGTTATATATCCTTTAAACTGTGTCTATGTTGAGTGTTATATGTGTTTGTGTGTGTGTTGCCGCTGCAACGCCACTTCTCGAGCTTACAGGCTTGTTCTACTCGAGGACTCTCTCGTTCCGCCGCGTCGTTAAGCGCCGCGGAAAGACGGAGCTCTTCTCACTCTCCCTCTGCTCTCGCCCCGTCGCTGAATAGCGCCGCGGAAAGAGAGAATGTTAGAGGACATGAGCACACTCAAGCCGAAGCTCTCTTCACTCTGCCGCTGCCGCGGCTCTTCTTCCGCCGCTGCCACAGAGTTGTTCCCACTCTTCTCTCATTCCGTCGCGCTACAGCCGCGGACAGAGAATACTAGAGTGAATAGACGAACTCGAGCCTAAGCTCTCGTCACTATACCGTCGCGCTGAGGAGGCGCCGCGGACAGACGGAGTTTTTCCTCGCTCTTCCTCTTCTCTAGTTCAGTCGCGATATCGCCGCGGACAGAGAATACTAGAGTGAATAAACTAACTCGAGCCGAAGCTCTCGCCGTGCTGAAGAAGCGCCGCGGACAGACAGAGTTTTTCCTCGCTCTTCCTCTTCTCTAGTTCAGTCGCGATATCGCCGCGGACAGAGAATACTAGAGTGAATAAACTAACTCGAGCCGAAGCTCTCGCCGTGCTAGAAGCGCCGCGGACAGAGTTTTTCCTCACGCTTCCAATTCTCGTTCTGTCGCTCTATCGCCGCGGACAGAGAATACTAGAGTGAATAAACTAACTCGAGCCGAAGCTCTCGCCGTGCTAGAAGCGCTGCGGACAGAGTTTTTCCTCACGCTTCCAATTCTCTCGTTCAGTCGCGCTGTCGCCGCGGACAGAGAATACTAGAGTGAATAAACAAACTCGAGCCGAAGCTCTCGCCGTGCTCATTCTACCGCCGCCGTGCTGAAGCGCTGCGGACAGAGAATACTAGAGTAAGTTAGACGAGCGAGCTCGGGCTGTTGGGTATGTCAAGAACAATGTCGCTGCAGCGCGCGCTTACTGCCAAGGAAGTTGTAATGGCTGCCTTGTCATGATTGCGCGCGCCCCTTCCACAGCGCGTTGCTGACTAGAGCGCGGCTTACGTCATAGCACGCGCTCACTGTCAGAGCATAACGGCGTCGGAAAATGGCTGCCAAGCTAAGCCCTTTTTTCACTCTATCACTTCCAGTCCCCTTTATTCAGGCGGCTGGAAAGGTTTTTACACTGTAGACAAAGTGTCCACTACACAGTGTGCACCCCTACATAAGCACTGTTAATTCAGCCTCACAAAATCACAAATAAATCCCGCCGCGGCCGGATTACACCATATAAAGTCAACTAGCCTTATTGCAGTCAACTAGCCTGTGGTCAAACACGCTTGTCTGCATGCGTGCTTTCAGTCTAGACTAGAGCATAACGGCATTGTGGAATGGCTCACATACCACCCGCACTTCCTTACATTCTCCCAGTTCCCTTAAGTTAAGTGACTGGAGATGAAATATTGCAGTCAACTAGCCTGTGTTAAACACGCTCGTCTGCACACTAATGCTGTGTGCGTTTACCCCTGTGGATTTGCTCACTGGTTTGCACCGTGGGTATTCTACGTAGGTTGTGCGCCACTGCACATTGTTTACACTACACACAAAAGAGCTTTCTATGTAGGAAATGTGCCCACTTTACAGTCTGCACTCCTGCACCCAAGCACTTTTCACAAAGTTCACTCTCGCACACACAATATAAATGTGAGGCGCGCGCCCACTGCAAAGCCTGCACCGCCAAAACTAACACTATCCCCACAGTGTTACAAGCAGTGTTACAGCACAAGCAACCCGGCTAACAGGCCCCTATTACTAAGCGGCCAGCCCCCGAATCTAATTCAACCCCTGGCTTTACGAGCCCAGGCCTGGCAGGCCATTCCTGGTATATAATATTGGGTGTTGAACATATAAAACGAGGTTCTCGCTACAGTTTTGCTCGCAGACCCCGCGATTCAAGCCGTGGTCGAGCCCTCAGTAAGAAGCAGTGTCAGTCACGTGCTTCTCGCTGAGGCATTGAGACTGTTAAAGGAGAGAGCGGCGGAAACAGTACACCCGACGCTAGCGAGTCAGGTTTTTACTGTCGCTAATTCCTCATGCCGAAAATGGGTGGCGGTCTCAGGCCCATTTTCCAGGCATCTGAACAAAGCACTTATGACACGCTCGTTTCAAGGTGCTGACGGTGAAACAAATCCTCGCGCACATTCGCCCCGGGGATTGGGTTTTCTCAATAGATCTGAAAAACGCATACTTCACGTTACGATAACCCCCCACCCCCACTACAGGCCATTCTTGAGATTCGCCTTCGAGGGGCAGGCTTATCAGTACAGTCATTGTCATAGACTCAAGACTCAACGAGCGTCTTACGGCATAAGAACCACCACGTCTTGATAATGTACATAAAATCGCTAGGGCAGCCGAGATCAGACTCTCTTCACTGCATGGCTAAGCATCTCCTTTTATGGGCAGAGCACAATCTGAGCTCCCTAAGGGCGGCTTACGTGCCAGGTATTCTGAATCAGGGTCCGGACATGTTATCCAGAGGACCCATGTCCCCAGGGGGATGGTCCCTTTACCCGCAAACGAGTCAGCTCGCACAGCACATGCTGCCCAATATTTTTTCTGCAAACGCAGGGATGCCCTGGCCCGTGTTGGCCCAGACTCCCTCTATATGTTCCCTCCGATCGCGATCCAGCTGCAAGCCTGTGCTTTTTAATAGCCCCACTTTGGAAGAACCGCACATGGTTCTCCAAACTGTTTCAGCTGTCAGACACAGCCCCATGGCCTATTCTGCCAATGAAAGGGAAGGTCTGGCATCCCAATCCAGAGCTGTGGGCCCTCCACGTATGGCCCATCAACGGTATCCGGGAACCTCTCTGACAAGTTATGAACACTATTTCGGAAGCTAGAGCCCCTGCTATCTGGCAGCTCTGCTTTGAAGTGGTCAGTGGTTTTCTAACCAACGTGCTACGCGAAACATCGACGCACACTCATGCGAACTGGCGGAACTGCTCGCTTTCTCCAAGAGCTAATGGATGCGGGTCGTCCCCCCTCCATACTCGGGGTGTGTGTCTCCGCCATAGCAGCTAGCCACGTTCCGATCGCGGCACATTCACTAGGGAAAAGTGATCTTATTGTGTGTTTTCTTAAAGGGGCCAGGAAATTCAGCCCGCCTTGCCCCTACCTCGGTCCCTATTTGGGACCTCGCCATGGTTTTGGAGGCCGTGAAGGGTTCCCCCTCCTAACCACTTCAGAACACGAGCTTGAAGCACATATCACTCAAAACCGTTTTTCTGCTGGCTGTGGCCTCGGTTAACCGAGTGGGTGGCTTACCTGCACTCTCCGTGAGCCCTTCCTGTCTTGAGTTTGGGTCCAGCAACTTCAAGGTTGTGCTCAAACTGAGGCATGGTTTTATGCTGAAAGTGCTATCAACCCCTTCAGTATGCAGGTCTTTTCACTGCTTAACCCGCGTCTCAGAGAGAATAAGACGCAAACCTATTCTGCCCAGTCAGAGCATTGAGATTGTATCTAGAGCGCTCCGCCCCCTTCAGGCAGTCGGATCAGCTCTTCATTGCTTCGGTGGCCGCACTAAAGTTTGTGCTGTCATGAAACAGTCTCTCACACTGGATAGTGGATGCAGTCCCACTAGCATATAGGTCTAGGACCTAACCTGTCCTACAGGCATTTAAGCCCACTCCTCTAGAGGCATGGCCTCATCTTGGGCTTGGTCGTGTGACATTTCTTGGAAGATATCTGTGCAGCGGCAGGCTGGGCCTCTCCGTCCACTTTTATCAGATTCTACAAGTTGGAGGTTCCAGCTCTACAAGCAGGGCTTCTCTCCATCTAGGCTCTATCTTGACCCTGGCAAACAGATTGCCTTACGTTTTGGCCTGTACACATTAGTCCTTAAGCACTATTCATTCATCATAAGATCCGACTATGTCCGATCAGCTGTTCAAACGAACCGACTCTTCCGGTTCTTCATTCCCCTTATAAGCCGCCTCTGTCGGTGTCTCGGGGGTTTATAACATGTGCTTTGGGTATACTGGGTCAGTCAGCACACACGGCGCTTTACATTGTGTTCCCATACGTAATACGAGGAACCTCTCTCGAAAGGGAACGTACTCGGTTACTTTCGTAACCTCGGTTCCCTGAGAGAGAGGAACGAGTATTACGTTCCGTGCCGTGTTTATGCTTCTCAGGTATCGCTTCAGTCGATCTTAAAACCTGACACCTATGGCGAATTAGGGTCTTATATAGCCTCCTGTATGCAAATATAAGCACCTTTTTCGGCGGGCTTCTGGAACGCCCCCCATTGGTTCGTTCCTCTCAGCCGCCTCACCATAGGTTCCTGCAGTTGCCGCGGCCCGGCCAATCAGAGCGCTCCTCGCGCTGGGCTATGGCCGTGCAGCTCACTGCGCTTTACATAGATACCTTTATTAAAAGTTTTGCTTCACATTCTCGAGAAAATGAGTTTTTTTCCCATACGTAATACTCGTTCCTCTCTCTCAGGGAACCGAGGTTACGAAAGTAACCGAGTACGTTATATATGGATTACCTTTGAATTGACTATGTAATTGGCTTTCTACATTTACCTGACTGTTAAATAAATTGTTACACTTTGATTGATTCTGACTTGCTCTGGAATTATTCAGGTTGGGTATAATTTCAACAAAGGGTTAAACGGAATAATTAAATGTGTAGTTAAACTATTAAAATTGAATGACCAAATAACCAAATGGCATTCTAACCTAAATTCTAAATTATGATTAAATGGAGTCAGATAACGAGGAATTGGAAATAAAATCCCCTTTTCCCCGCTGAAAAGACGAACGCGCAGCGACCTTCACCCGCCGATCGTTAGCCTTCATTGGGACGATTTGGGCGACCTTACAAAATGGTGACCCCGACGTGATGTTGCGACTCTCTTACGAGCAACGTTTTTTCAGCGAAGTATTCGATTTTAAAATCAACAAGAGGTTTGAACTTCTCTTTCTTCAGCTGTTCTGGTAAGTCAAATTCTTTTTGCCTTTTTAGAAATGTTTAGGGAAAAACAGACGCATCCCATATAGACACATGAATAGAATGGGTCGGAATACCCAATGTTAGACCGGAACCGCAATCCGGTGGGGTTTAAGAATTTAGATACATCACATACCAGGGACATGATAGCGACAGCGCAGATGAGGAATTAAAACTCGTGTTATGGATTTTAAAATATTTCCTTGTCAGCATAGGCGTACGCAACAACTAAACCTAAATTGGAAAAACATCTTCCAAATTATTTTCTGGGACCCGATGAAGAGTTGCAAATTAGAGCGTTTTTAAAATCAGCTAAATGCTTTCTCCAGTGTTTTATTAGCTATGTTGCAACAAACTAGCAACGCACGATGAGAACGAGCAAACAACAGAATGAAAAATCTAAGTTTGTAAACAATTGGAAAACATTTGTGATTTGATAAATAGCAAAGTTGATATTTGTTTATGAAAAGCAAAGTAGGACAACAGGCTGATGCATAGGCTATGTAACAAAAGTTAGGAAAACTTTTGTTTGATCAGAATTGGCTACAAATATTATTGCTACACAGCAAAATTACTTGTGACTAGAAATGATTAAGAGGTGGTAAGATTAAAATCTAACACTGATATACAGAATGATAATGATGTTGTTACTGTATTTTTTGTTAAGAAACCACATGTTAATGTTCTGAGTGGCTCAGCTGAGCCCACGGGGCGTACCACGCCCACTCGGAGAACAGACTTTCTCTCCCTGTGCAATGGGAGCGTTTAGCCCAATAAGTAACAAACTAAATCTATCACATTTTTTGAATACAGTTAAAATCACCATTGTGCCGCCATGCAGATTAGTCTTTAAATAGACTAAATCAAGCAAATAGGCATTTGTAATCTCAAAACATGAATGTGCTTGCATCAGCCTGAACCACAGTCTTTTTCATATTCAAATATATTGACACAATAATACAATCTGAAACTTCTTCAGAACTCAAACAGAGATTTGGTGATGCACTCAGCATGTTCGTTCTGTGTTAACAACAGAGTCGCCCATTGGCTTTAAGCCTGACCATTGTTGTGCACGTGGTGAACATGATAGTGCAGCAATGATTGCCTTTTGAAGAAAAGAACAAATGAGCTGTTCCACAGACTCTTCAGGAACCAGAAATAATATTATTTAATTTATATTGTTTTTAATATAATATAATTGTATTATAAATCAAAACATAATATACATTGTATTATAATTGCCAAGCAGGGCATTAGGAGAAAGATCAAATTATTTATGGATTGTTACATTTGATTTCATTCTAATTTAATCTGAAATTATGGACTTTAGTAGATTACGTTGTATCCATTCGTTACCGCAAATCTGCGTCAGGTTAGAAACGGACTAAAACTACTTTTGAGTGGAGCATTGGGGCACGCCAACTGAGATTTTAGAGCTCCGCCTAACGCTTAGCATTAGTTCAAGTGTACTTAGATTGTGAAGGCTAAAAAAAGGAGTTTCCGTTTAGGACAACAATGTTGCTCGACCAACCTAAATAGGGTGAGCCTTACCTCTGTTTAAAGTAAAGTTACTCTAGCTAAGTGTACATGGGAAACCATGGCACGATCATACCAAAACTACTATTAGAGAAAGTATCGGTCGACTTATAGCTATAGTAGTGGTCGTGACCTCTGACTAGAGATAACATTGCTTTAATTTAAGTGTACACAGTCTATGGGGACTAAACAAAATACTTTTAGAATGAGTGAGCATGTGGGCAACCCTCTAAATAGTATAGTCAATTACCTCTGTCTACATGACTAAGACTGGCGAGTTTGTGATCGTGGGCCCGCATAATAAATGGCCAGTGCGAGGACCCTAAGCGACGGTGAGAACCGAATAAACAAGTCCAATAAGAGAAAAGAGTTAAATAGATTAAACAAACACGTACTCAAATTTATAAATTATTAAAAATCTTTGGAAACCTTTTAGTTTATGGAGTCAGATGAAATATTGAGGTAATGCATAAAGAAATGTATTGGATTTTAATCTTGTGTTGCATTGGTTTAATTCCCAGTGCCAAAAGGGAGGGGTTGTGCTGTTATCTTTTGCCTTTACAAGAACACAGCTATATGTGTGGCACTGATAATAGCAAACCAATTCACCCTTCACCACAGAAGTACCTCAATTTTTTTACAGGTCACAGAGACCTCAAATAATCAAATGTGTGTGCGACACCGTAAAACAAAATTCAAAGCAGACAACACCAAAACAGGTGAATCAATTTCTGCCCACAGATCTGACTGTAAAGAGAGCAACTGGAAATAAAGCCATGGGAACCAACCCATCGGAATTCATGACAGTATGAGCGATAAAAGCTCTGATTAATCCAGAAAAATTCTCCAGCAGAACTGGGGTTTCTAATGCTCACAGCAGACTGTGAAGGCTCGACTGTAAGAACAGTTTTAAGGTGTCACACACTTTACTAAAACAACAGCAACAATTCAGACCTGGCCGATGAAACTCTGTTTCATGTGACAGCCAGGATGAAAATTGCAACAGGCATAATAGTGCCAGTCAAATAAGTCCACATCTGACTGAAGCTGTTGATAATGTCAGAATTAACTGTGATTCTCTTTGCATTATTTCTGTCTCAGGTTGACAACTGCAATTCCTTGGAGGATGGACACCAGGATGGGGCTAACACCCCCATCAGAGCCAGAACAATGGAATTGTCAGAACAACCTGGAATGATGGAGATGGGTGCGAAAACACTTAATGGGGTCATTCACACTTCACAAAATGTATACCTCCCAGTGTAGCACTGGAACTAAATTTTGCAACACAGATTGTTATTGATAAGACTCCACCCTTCTCCACACAGAACACACACCTCCTTCACTACACCCTCATATCACCTGAAACAGACCAAATCTATCCAGGTTGTACACTACACATAAAAGATGGCATAGAATCCAAAAGTGTTACCTCACTAAAGATCTATTGTCCATCTTTTCACAACAACAGATCCAAATAGCTTCACACACACAGGATAGTAGAGTTGGTCACATGATGACAGTATCACACATAGCAAACGCTATTCACAACATCCTCATGGGAAAACACTGTATTACACATGTGCAAGGCTAATCACAAATTGATGAGGCAAATTCTAAAGCAGAAAGACAGACCAAAATTTTTAAACTTTCTGATTGTTATTGATGTGGTTGGAAAGTCAGAGGGCCCCTGATTTGTCAACACATCACTAATAACAGAAATATTATCAAAGTAGATAAAGCTGAAGTGTGAGCACTTCAATCAATTTACAAAAATTAAAATTTGATCCTGTAATCGATTTTGATGTAGCCTGCCTGCTGCACTCACACTCACACTCACACACACACACACACACACACACACACACACACACACACACACACACACACACACACACACTCACTGTGACAAGGAATACACAATCTCCATTATTGAATGACTAAACTTATTTAGATCTGCCTTAATTGCATTGGAAGATTCCTGAACAAACACAGTGGTTATTATATATATATGTATATCTTCATAATTGTGATTGAATATTATTGATGTTATTATTATATGCATATCATCTATTTTAATATATAAACTGCACTGACTTTTTGCTGCATTTCCTTAAGTAATTCAGACCAAGAAAACTAAAATTCCACTCTCACTTTATCCCAGTGATAGTGAAGAATTAGGTGATTAAATATATTTAATCCACCCCACCAATTATGACCTTGAAAAACACTTGAGAGAAGGTGTACCAATCGCACTGCTGACGTGAACCCACATTGTTCTTTCTTTTATGTTTTCTTGCATTATATGTTCTTATGCATTTCTCTACGGCTTTAAGTTCATCAGTATTCAGTCGTTAAGTGGACATTAAGACTCTTTTCAGGTGTCAACTACGGAGAAGCCTTCCACCCATTGAAATCTACCCAGTGAACCACACCATTGGAGGTGTGAGGATTACACAAGGAGAGTCAGATTATTGGGAAGGTGCTACAGAAGCAGAAGCTTCCCCATGAAGAAGTGACACGTTAACTGAACATTCACCAAGGTCCGAGACTGACTCTATGAACATGCTGTGCTGAACTACAGGTAGAACACCTGAACACATTCACCCGCCAGCTAAAACTCAAGCTATACACACACCTGGTGAGACGGTGTCCTGCAGGTGAACAAAGAGCCTTCCGAAGGGCTCTGCAGCTGCTAAGACAATTTCGTCATCTCAAGGATTGAACCAACGTCTAACCAACGTCTAACCAACGTCTAACAGTGATCCCATAGGACCACCAGAGTTTGACCCAACGGGATCAAGAGGTGGAACTGTAAGACTGAAAAAACTAGTATATGCCGAAATGTCTGAATGAAGAACAAGGACTTTCTGAGAAAATAAAGGAAATTAACATCTGAACTGTCCCTCACACACCACTGGAGACGCAAGTCTCACCTCAGTATCAGCTAATCTACATCTTTCCCTATATACCCCGTCTCCCCCAATTCCTTCCCTGTCTCATGCTGAGATCACCTGAAAATACACACAAAATCTCTATATTACAATGTCAATCCACACGATACAGTATTATATGTGTTTGATATCATTTGAAATGTCTCAGTGCGACTGGTACAAATATCTCTACTCCACAGAAGTAAACTAGAACATCATAAACGTTTTAAGAGTTTAAAGATATCTTTCCTTGGTGTATAGTGGGTGTGGCTTTCAGCCATTTGGCCTTTGCATCAATACAAGTCTTGATCAATGCAAATTCCCATTGTGAACTCGTGTTTACATTTGAAAGAGTTTCTACATTTGTTTCTGGGTATTTAAGGAAATGTTGCAAAGAGCTCAGGGCTTGACACTTTAAACCGGTCAGCCCGTAATGCTGGATGTCTCAAGATAGCCAGCATTATGTAATTTTCAGAAGTCAGGTATATATTTCATTCTTTACTTCAGACTATTTGATGTTATATATGGATTACCTTTGAATTGACTATGTAATTGGCTTTCTACATTTACCTGACTGTTAAATAAATTGTTACACTTTGATTGATTCTGACTTGCTCTGGAATTATTCAGGTTGGGTATAATTTCAACAAAGGGTTAAACGGAATAATTAAATGTGTAGTTAAACTATTAAAATTGAATGACCAAATAACCAAATGGCATTCTAACCTAAATTCTAAATTATGATTAAATGGAGTCAGATAACGAGGAATTGGAAATAAAATCCCCTTTTCCCCGCTGAAAAGACGAACGCGCAGCGACCTTCACCCGCCGATCGTTAGCCTTCATTGGGACGATTTGGGCGGCCTTACATTTACATTAAAACCACTGGAATTGAATGAACGAAAGTTACCACAAACAAGATATTAACATGGACAAACAATAGCATTTAGCTTACCTACACATAACAAAAAGCCTGCACGCACACGTCACCACAGGGCTGCAGACCAAACATTCCCTCACTGAATGGTGGCGCGCCCTCGCCCTGGGGGCGGAGCTTGAAATGACGCACCCTCAGGTAGGACCCAGGGTTTTAAATAGACAGGTCTCAAATGCTGATAGGCCATCACTAAATACAGGGGAGGGAACTTACTCACCCTGCTACACTTATAAATCACTTCTCTGAGAAGTTGGGCAATACACTTTAGATTTGCCGGATAGACTGGGTTATGTCTGGAATTAAAGCGGTGGTTACGTGTTTTTTTGTAGGCTTGGTTGTGTTTATGGGGCGCAGTATAACATGTCTTAATACTTCTTTTTTTTAAACGCTGTATTTTTCTTCTATTCTCCCTTTATTTCACACACGTCTGTCATTTGAACGGCTCATTTGCTTCCTGCTTTTATGAAGCCCATCCCTCTGAAAAACGCAATGGTCTTAGATTGGTCAGATGGCCAAATGTAGTTTCCTGTATTTTTATTGGCTGAAGTGCCAAGCACAGGTTGTCGGAAATGCCACGCCCACTTTGTTGTGTGTTGGCAGTGGCAGTGTTTATGTTAATAGCAAGGGTTTATGATGTCACCAGCCCAGGAAAAAGCTTGTTGTAGTCCAAAGCGGACGTTTTTGTAGGCAATGAACTGCCGTAACTTTAAAGGAGCTGTAAGTAAGAAATGTACTTCAATTAATCATAAAATGGCCCTGATATGTCACTAGACATTAGGAAATCATGTTAATTTCAAATACTTATATCACTGACAACAATAGTCTGGCCAGGATATTGTCATCATAAAGTTGTTGTTGCAGCCCTCAACTGATGTTGACATGTTGTGCTTTGGCCTGAAGCTCCGCCCTCCACCTATCGACCAATCACAAAGTCAGTTGTGTTTCGGTATCCGGGTTGCCAGATCTGCTCTACTTACCACAGCTGCAGCTACAAAAGTTTCTGCCGGATCCTGCAACCAATCTGGCAACCTCGGGGGAGGGGGAGGGGGGTAGTGATTGCAGTACCAGTATTGGCCACAATCTTACATACACTTCCTTTAAAAGACAATATCTCTGGAAGCACGGGGTAAGCTATTGAATTAGAGGAAATGCTGCATTAGCAACAAAAGCTAAATTATCAACTTACTCAGATTCTAGCCCGTAGTCAAAGTCCCTAGTTTCGTGGTCGTTTGACACTGTAACGGGGTTCTTTGATGGAAGGAAGGAGGCGGGAACCGGCAAACGTTTAACAACTTTAATTTCAAAATAAATAAACAAAACAAAAGTAAACAGCCCATACACACACATAATAACGCGGGCAGCCCCTCACGGACGACTGCCCACACACACACATAATAACGCGGGCAGTCCCTCACGGACGACTGCCCACACACACACATAATAACGCGGGCAGCCCCTCACGGACGACTGCCCACACACACACATAATAACGCGGGCAGCCCCTCACGGACGACTGCCCACACACACACATAATAACACGGGCAGCCCCTCACGGACAACTACCCACACACACACATAATAACGCGGGCAGCCCCTTACGGACGACTGCCCACACTCACATAATAAAACCTAAACAAACCATAACATAAAATCCAGGCCTGGTCCTCTCTCGTCTTCCGCTGCCTTCGCCCCTCCTTTTATGCTCCCGTCCCTTGGCCGCGAGACGAGACCGGTGTGTCATGCAGCTGGCACTCATTAGCACTCGTCACCGGCCCGCTCTCGCGGTCCCTCGCCCCGCTGCTTGCCACAGCCACGTCTTGCGTCTGTGATGTGCCGGCGGTGACAGCAGCCCCGGTCATTTTGTGCAAGAGTGTAATCGGCAACATCAATCTCCTGGCCCTCCAGCTAATCTCCATGTTGACTCGTTATCAAGTGATGTAAGGCCAGTTAGGTGTGGCTTTTCTAACCTCACGGAAAACTAGTCTCCACCGGCCTGCAGAGCCCAGCCACCCGAGCCCGGCCCGGCCCGGCCCGACCCAACACATTAACTGTAATTATTTAAACCCGATTAAAACCCGACAATTTTTAATACGTGGGCGTTCTGACGAGAACGGGCCTGTAATGAGCAGAGCGCAATGAAGCAGACCGCTGTGAATGAGGATGTCGTCAATGTACACCATGACTGTCTTATGGAGGAACTGCCGGAGCACCTCGTGTATGAAGTCCTGGAATACGGAGGGGGCGTTGGTGAGTCCATAGGGCATGACAAGGTACTCATAATGGCCAGTAGGTGTCACGAATGCTGTCTTCCACTCGTCCCCCTCACATATCCGGACAAGGTTATAGGCACTGCGGAGGTCCAACTTGGTGAACACAGTGGCACCTCGGCGATGTTCCAGCGCTGTTGGGACGAGAGGAAGGGGATAACGGAACTTTACCGTGATTTTATTGAGTGCTCTGTAGTCGATGCAGGGCCACAAGCCTCCGTCCTTTTTGGCCACGAAGAAGAAACTCGAGGCAGCAGGGGACGTTGATGGTCTGATGTAGCCCTGGTCGAGCGCCTACCGGATGTACCTCCATGGCCTTCTCCTCCGGAAGGGATAGGGGATAGATCTTCCCCTTGGGCACTGGCTCTACCGGAAGCAGATCGATGGCACAGTCCCATGGCCGATGAGGAGGCAGCTTGGAAGCCCAGTGAGGGCAAAATACGTCGCTAAAGGGGACGTAACAGGAGGGAATCTGGACAGAACTTTGATCGATGGGGCTCTCGATGGAGGTGGCACAGACAGGAATCTTCCTAGAAGATAACACAGGAGGGACAGGCAGTGCAGAAAGACAGCTGGAGAAGCATTGATCGCCCCACTTTAGTACCTCACCGGACTTCCAGGAGATAATGGGGTTATGCTGTTCCAGCCAGGGGCGCCCTAGGATCACGTCAGCGGTGGAATCCTCCAGAACTAGTAGATGTATTTCCTCCGTGTGGAGTATGCCGGTCTGGAGCTGCAGGGGCCCAGCGAGGAGTTCGACCTTCCGCCGACTAATGGGTTTACCCGTTACTGATTCGATTTGGTAGTCAGAAGGAGTGCGAGTCGTCGGGAGACGGAGCTGACGGCAGAGGGCACCGGATATAAAGTTCCCCATGGAACCGGAGTCAAGGAGGGCATAGACTGATAAGGAGACATCAACAGTAATGAGGTTCACAGTGGTGGTTAACGGTTTACTTCTGTACGATGAAGGGTAGATCACACTCACCAAAAGACGAGGTGGACGCGTGGGACATTTGGAGATGAAGTGATCAGAAGCCGCACAATACAGGCATAGTCCCTGTCCGAGCCGTCTCCTCCGTTCCGTAGGGGTCAATCTCGCCTTCTCTACTTGCATGGGCTCAGAGACTGGTTCTGGAGGGCTGACGGATACTGGTCGGCAGAGGGACGGCAGGCTCGGGAACTGGTCCTGGTGTTCTTCCAGACACGCCTGCATACGAGTGGCGAAGCGGATGGACAGTTGGATGAAGCGCTCTAAGCCGATGGTATCCTCGTATGTAGCGAGATGCAACCGCACGCGTGGATCCAGACCTTGGCGATTGGTGGTGAGAAGCGCCTGTTTGTTCCATCCGCTAGCGGCGGCCAGGGTTTTGAACTTTAAAGCATACTCATTTACGGACATGTTATTCTGTTTCAGATGATATAACGTCTCACCCACGGAAGCTTCCCAGGCAGGTTTTCCAAAAACATCTTTGAAATGGGAGAGGAAACTTGACAATAATTGTACAATGGGATTATCTTGCGAATATAAAGTTTCCGCCCAGCGTAGGGCCTTACCGCTCAGCTGCGAGATGATAAACGCCATGCGGTCGCAATCCGATGGGTAAAGGTGCGGTTGCATCTCCAGGACCAGCGAGCACTACAAAAGGAATCCATTGCAATCCTCCGCTGATCCAGAGAAGGGCACCGGCTTGGCCATGGGACTGGCGAAATCCGGGGATGAAGAAGTGACGCTGGTGGATGCGTGAGTGCTTGCCGGTGCCGGTGGCGGTGAGTTCACGGCGTACGGCATCCACCAGCTCTTGGAAGGGATCCGGGTGGCTCATACTGGTGCCCGCTGTCTTGGTACGGCCTTCTGTTACGGTACAGACGTGACGGAGACAAGAGATGTTTAACAGAGTTTATTGAAAGGAGATTGTCGGAGACTTGGAATTCACTGGAGAATGAAGTAACACACTTCGAGGGAGTCCTTAAGGTAAGCAGAGCAGGTTAGTACCTTGTGCAAACGAGACCGGACACAGTAGTGTGTGTGAGCGTGTGTTTTATGCTGTGTGTGTGAGTGAGTGCTGATGAGGTGCAGGTGCGTGTAATTAGTATTCTGGGGAGAGTGCACGTGGGGTGTCGGTGACGTGGGAGCCTGGCGTGTCTGTGACAAAATCTTGGTGAATTTAGTGTGGGGGTATATTTAACAGAAGCTGCGCTTCCATTACCCTTCAAATTTCTGAAAAAATACGCCCAATGAAAATGCGGCAATTTCGCAAAAACTCACATGTATCACAAAAACATTTTTATGCTCTAATGAGGTGGTTTTTCAGGCAATTCGAAAAAGGACATTTTCCCAAAACTGCAATGGAAACTTTTTTTTTTTTTTTTGCATTTACAGGTCACCTGGTGCGGTGACGACATAAGGCCTAGGCTATATATTATTTTTCCACTTAATTGTGTGCAATCCATTCCAGACGATCTTGGTTTGCTTCTTATTTAATATACAGGCAATTAGTTGATGAAACATTGATACAAACCATGCAAACTCAAACATTTGTACTAATATGCGTCAACCTGGCGCGGGTAAAAGTCAATCATTATTTACAGATGTCGGTTTGTTTGGAGAGAAGAGGAGATGGAGTTCTTTATTAAACTCATAAAAGACAATAGAATTACAGGAATACTGGATTCTAAACACAGAAATGCCACAATATCATGAAGAGCAGATCTGATACACACACACACACACACACACACACACACACAGGGGCGGAGCGGGGGGGGGGGGTAGCTAATGGGGCTTAATCCCCGAATGTTTTGTCAAAAGCCCCGAATCTTTTAGTAAAAAAATAAATAATAATAATAATTTTGTTTCATTTCCTCTCAGTCTTTCAGACTGGAGCGGCAAAAAATGAAACAAAAGCTCCCTACCGTGTGTGTGTGTGTGTGTGTGTGTGTGTGTGTGGCAGTCGGCAATGCGTCGCACATAACTCAGCTTGTTTGCCAATACCAACTGCCAATAAAAACTAACGAAGAAGATTATACATCTTCTGCTTTGTCGTTGTCATCAGGGATTGGCGGGCTTTTGTATTTCACCGGCGTCGTAGTTAACTATAGTTAACGGACACTACACATTTTTTTTAAAAGGAACACTAAACCACACCGGCCAGAGAGAGATTCTGCGTCAGACGAAAGTGTTACAGGTTTGTGAATCCGCTGTTGTAACACTTGAGTTACATGACTGTATTGCTGGCTAGCTAGAGTTAACGTTAGGTTTTACTTAAGGCGAGACACGACAGGTGAAAACATAGTCAATTTTGAGATTCTGGGCCAGTTTACTCCCTTAACATGTAAGCTTTCATGTCAAAATAAAAAAAGGCAACATTACACATTTAAGGGTGGTTATTTCATTATATTTTGTCACCGTGCGCCTTTAGATTTCTACCTGAAATCATCCAAAGTTATTCTAACGCGAGCTCCCGTGCCGTCTCCATTCACAGAAGCATGTCATGCCTGGTGTCATTATAAAGCTCTCAGTCTCACACACAGCGCTGTCTAATCCAAATATGGGCATTTCCTTTGTAGAACTAACCAACCGCGAAAGTTTGCAGCCGAAAACAACATCTGATTGGTCATGGATTCTGATGTAGCAAATTTGTCAGCTAAGCACAAAGTAAACCAAACTGAACTCTAAAGATTAATAATGATGTTTACACCAAATTCCAATTTCACCTATGCAGGCTAACTTAAACATAGTCAGATAATGGTTGCCTTTTTGTTTGCCAGGGGTTAAAATGAGTCATCCTTAACATGTTTGGTGTTTTGGATTCACTACAGCTGGAGAACAGTTAAATACCAAACAGGTTGTAGGCTCTACTGGGTGAATTATTATTATTTTTTTTTACTGAGTAACTTATTTTCCCAGATAGATTTTTAGGCATTCTATTATCTCAGACAGCCTGAAAAATAGTGCATTTAAGCTGATGTAAATGGAAAAAAATCTCCCCGGGAGAGTATGCCCCCGGACCCCACTAGGTTTGGGCTAAGCCCCGAATGTTTACATCGTCTGGCTCCGCCCCTGCACACACACACACACACACCTCATATGTGCCGCTTACGTAACCTAAGGGGCTTTCCTTGCCAGTAATGCTTGGATAGCACACACGTCTCCTTCAAATAAAAATAATGGCTAGTGCGGTGGATGGGATAGGCTATACAAACCTACCAAGTGCCATCATTTTGAAATGACCTATCGCCAAAGGAATATAAGTTGTAGTCGCATAACTACTATGGAAACGCAGTCATTTAATAGTTTTTTATCGACATTTAAGAAATATTGCAAAAGATTGTTGCAAATCTCTAATGGAAACGCTAGGTTTTATAGCCTGTGTAGAACCGGTATCTTCCTGTGTACTCACTTCTCATAGTCGGTAGCACCGAAGTGCCTGTTCTATTGTCGGCTTGCTGCGCCACTCCCTCCCTCATGGAACGGATACGTGCGCTTATTTGCTCCAGTTGAGTTCCCCAACATGGCGAACCCTGTCGAGTCCTCCGCAACCCGCGGCAGTCAGACGTGGCGGAGCGTCTGATGCCAGGTCTAACATTCGTATCAATCAATCAATCAATCAACTTTATTTATATAGAGCTTTTACAATCACGATTGTGTCAAAGCAGCTTCACAGTGTCAAACAGGATAATATTGCGACAAAATTAGATTTGGCTGTACAGTCGTACTGGAGTAAACAGTGATGTTATCAGCTTATTTTAATTTATCATATAGCGACAATGTTGGCAGATCAGTATTATAGTTTATAGAATTAAATAAGACCTAATTAATATATTTTATTTGTATAATAAGTTGAATAACTTTAATCATATTTTTAGTGTCTCCAACTGAGCAAGCCAAGCCAAAGGCGACAGTGGCAAGGAACCAAAACTCCATCGGGGCATGATGGAGAAAAATAAACCTTGGGAGAAACCAGACTCAGTCGGGGTGCCAGTTCTCCTCTGGCCTATTAACACACCGTGTAAGATTATTATTTGGCAACCTTACAGGTCAGAAATCATATTAGATCCGAATATTCAAAATTTCAGGGTATCACGGAAGAGACGGATTTATTTAGGATGGGGCGTCGATTACACAAGAGTATGAATACATGAAAGATCGGAATTATTGCGCCGAAGACGGGTTTTGAGCATGTCGTGCCAGTGAGACAAATTCGGAGGAGACACCATTTGACACGGCTCAGCAGACACTCCAGGATAAGCTGGTCATGTCCAGGCAGGTCCACCATCCGATCCGGACAGGGCCCAGATCCGGGATAAACCTCGGGATAAACAGAGAGACTAACATTAGCGTAGATGCCACTCTTTTTATGATGTACCGAGTACATCAGGTGTTATGGGAAGTGTTCCCGGTTCCGGCTGGCCTAGTTAATGCAGCCTAACAATCAGTCAATTGATCTGAATAATGAAAGTTAATAATGTTCTGTGTGTATGCCATAGTAAAGAGATGTGTTTTTAGTCTAGATTTAAACTGGCAGAGTGTGTCTGCTTCCCGAACAATGCTAGGAAGACTATTCCACAGTTTAGGAGCTAAATAGGAAAATGATCGACCGCCTGCAGTTGATTTAGATATTCTAGGTATGATCAACTGGCCAGAGTTTTGAGACCGCAATCGACGTGATGGAGTATAATGCGTTAAGAGCTCGCTTAAGTACCGGGGAGCTAAACTATTTAGTGCTTTGTAAGTAATAAGCAAGATTTTAAAATGTATGCGATGTTTAATAGGGAGCCAGTGCAGTGTTGGCAGAACTGGACTAATATGATCATACTTCCTGGTTCTAGTTTTACAGATGCTAGAAACGTGGCTTTCAAATGAAAGATTGGTATCAAAGAGCACACCCAGGTTCCTCACTGACGACGAGGGCTTGACAGAGCAGTCATCAAGTGTTAGACAGTATTCTCGGTTACTACTTGTGGAGCTTTTCTGTCCAATAATTAAAAATTCAGTTTTATCTGAATTAAGTTGCAGGAAATTACTATTCATCCAATTTTTTTATATCAGCTATGCATTCCGTTAATCTTGTGAGTTGGTAGGTTTCGTCAGGGCGTGAGGAAATATAGAGCTGAGTATCGTCAGCATAAGAATGAAAACTAACGGCATAACGTATGCATTGTGGAACTTGTGTTAGGCTGGGTTCCATATGTTGTGACCCCCACAGCAGTCCCATATGTGTATTCTCCACGGTACGGCTCCCTACGGCGAGCCCGTGTCTTTCCCTAGGCAGAGCACGGTCTGCGGTCTCAGTGCGGTGACTGTCCCCCGCCCAACAGGGCCGGGGCCACCCCTAGGACTCTCATATGTTGTACTGCCCACGGCCAGTCCATACGTGTTATTTCCACACGGTATCCGCTTTGGGCAGTAGCCCCTCACTGCAGAATACGAGATCCAGGGGGTGGAGTTGGATCGAGATCCGGGGGGCGGCGCTAGAACCAGAACTCCTCTCACTGCATTTTGATTGGTCGACCGATTCCGCGTCATAACGACTCGTGTTGTTGTCATGGTTGTTGTTGCCGGTTGTTGCTCTAGCGCTTCCGCATTGAGTCGGTACTAAATAAAGCTATTCTTTTGACGGAAAAACAATCAAAATTTTAATAACGTCTAAAATGGTTAGTTAAAACACTGTAGTATGTAAATTGTGTTAATGTGTATCTGTAATTAAGTACTGTATTGGAATATTTTCATTGGGAGAAACGTTTGCTTTTATTGCTAAACAAATCTTACTATTCTTCTTTCCTGTAAAGCCGTAGTTCCTTGTTACATGCAAGAATAAATATTTCTTAAAAGATGTGTATTTTTTGATTGGCTGATCCATTACCACTCGCAGTAGTCAACATGCACCTTGACTTAAGTAGATTAATAAATAGTTACTTCTACATATACATTGGCGTAATATTAAAACAAGTTCCCTTTCTACTTGAAGTAGAAAATGTGTGCTTTTTCACCTATAATATAAAAATGTTTGTGACTAAAGTATTGCAGCAGTCTGGTTGTCCACTGTAATTTTTTACATACATTACTTCACATGGGCATCTGACTTAATTTATATAAAAGAAAAAGAGCATCTTAATCACATAAAAAAAACTTTATTAACACACAAGTTAAAACAGACACTGAATACAGTAGTGAATACCTACTAAGTAGGTATTAAAAAACAGAGATGTGTGTCCCCTTAAGGTAGTAAAAAATCACTCATTCATCCTTTCAAATCTACCAGGGCATTACATCATGCACACAACACTCAAATAAGGTCAGCACAGATTTGGCAGAACTCGCTGCAGAAGTCTGGGTGGGCATCTCCACCATGTGAAGTTCCGTGGTGGGTTTGAACACTTTTGGTTCGCAGGATGGGCAATGGTAATTAGAGCAACAGCTCTGGCATCTCTGAAGGGCAATCTCCTCCTCATGGCGCAACACTGTTCTGTGCATCTATGGACAACATTAAATATATTTCAAATGTTAATTCTTAGCAAGTTCCTGTCAGACTCTATTTTTGCCATTTTACGGCTTTTTTCAAAATCATGAATGCAATTTAAGTGATAAAAATAGTTCAGAAAATACACTTTCCTGTCAGAAACACTCCACTGACTAACGTTAAAGTCAGACTATATTTTAATGGATAGATAATGTCTTGGCGTTATAAAAAAATGGACATTGTCAAAACATGTAACTGTGATCATTACTTATAGGGTACACTAAATTATGAATCTATCTCGACCATATTATTAATCAAATGTAGACTTATATTGATAAACAGCAACCACGGTCAACAGTCAACTACCGAGGCACCGACTACGGCTGCAACTTCACATAAATGCTGTGTTTCACCTGACGATGACGAATCGCGGCATATAAAGTGGGAGGAGTTGGATTTGGATCCAACCACGCCTCCTGGATGGATATGCGAAGCACGCACGCCAATGTTCGTTGGCCCGTTTTCTATATCTCGAAGCTGATAGGGCTCATAGAAGTGATGCCAATTCGTCGGTACGACGTACGTCTCCGTTCCCTCCTTCAGGGAACGAGGGTTACATACGTAACCGAGACGTTTTCAATTTATGAGTAAAATAAAGCAAATGGTAAACATGACGACACTGTGAGTTTTTTTTTCGACTACATAAATTACACAAAGCCATACCAACATTTTCAGAAAAAGGTAGGCATTCTTGGAGTTTTTGCTATACACTGTAGAACAAAATCTCACACAAAACATACTCATAAGTTTCTTCTTTTTCTTGTGTCAACAGCAGCTAAATTCACCCCAAAGGCTCTTTTAAGAGCCAAGAAAAGTGCATTGTTGGCTTTGTAAGTATGTTTTTACTTAAGCCCCTTTCCCACTGCGATTCCGGCAAACACACGGATAATGCGACCCGGCATTTGTTCCCGGGCCGCTAGATTTGGTCCATTCACACTGCCAGCGAAATACCGTAATATGTGCGCTTTCACACACAACCCGTAACGGTCCCGGGTCGAGTCGACACGTGACATCCGGATGTGACGTATAACGGCGAGCGATGTCCGCTTCAGCGCGGATAGTAAGGAGCTCCGTGGTCTCGACCTGTGTCCAGTTTGCGCTCATTCCTGCTTGTTTAATTTTAGTTTCTTTTGTAGACGAACACTCTCTGCGTTTAAAACACCGACGAGCTCTTCTGGCACTGCAGGGTTGTGTTATTGAAGAAACAAGCTCTAGGAGTCGCACGATAACTACGCACACGCTGCGGCATTAGTTTCGGCTTTTGTTCACACAGCGCTCGTTGTGCCCGCAATATTACTAGGTCCCCTACCCGGGTTCAGTTCGGTAATCAATTCCGGGACGTGGTTGCTTTCACACAGAAGGCGACCCGGCAATGCTCCGGGAAAATTGTGGGTCCGACGTGCAGTGTGAAAGGGGCTTTAGTATCAAATACCTCCGTATCTGGATTTACATTTAGTGCAGCTTTGTCATGCAGCAAGTTATAGTCATCTGTGAAGTCTTAAAGACAATCGAAATCTCTTCTAAAAAAACAATCAAGCATTTCTGCAACTTACATGTTCCTCTAATGTTATGAAAACATAACATATTAACATAGTTTTCACCTAACCTACTTTCTGAAACGGCCTCTGGGCGTCATACCACAGCTGTACTTGAACTTTGAGTGATGTTTTAATGCATTGCATGTTCTTTCTTGTCTCTCTGTTTTTAACAGGTTCCCGGCATTTCTTTTTAGAGACAATCCTGTCCTTACACAAAGGTATGTGACACATGATTAGCAATAATTTATAAAAGTTAAGAACTTAAAAATATAACTATCATACAAGCTGAATTAAAAAAAAAAATACTTTACTTGATTCTCATTTTTATAAACACATATCCATTCTTAAATCCCTCTTAAATAAAACTTTGTAAAAGTTTCTTAAATAAAACTTTGTTACACACACACAAAAAAACGCAGTGTCAAATTGTATCAATTTGTCAACACTTATCCCTGGTTTCACAGACAATGCTTAAAGGGGTAGTTCACCCAAAAATGAAAATTTGATGTTTATCTGTTTACCCCAGTGCATCCAAGATGTAGATGTGTTTTTTTCTTCAGTAAAACACAAAGATTTTTATCTCCAACCTTTGATGTATAATGCATGTTAATGTGGTGTAATTCTAATTAAGCCAAAAAAAAAAAAAACAGCTGAAAACTCAGATGCATTTTTTTTTTTTTTTTTTTGCAGATTTGAAGCGAATTAGAGATTGTGTGGCTGATGAAGATGGAGCAGCATCATATACTCCTGTAAAAAAAAAAAAAATATTTTTAGAACAATATATACAATATTGTATACATCTTAATGCAGTGTAGGCCTAGTAAAGATGAAATACACCTCTGTTAAGTGGAGGAGTTAGACAGAGGAAGATAAAAACAATCATTGGTAGACACTTACATTCCCTTTCACAGCTGCTGGAATCTGCTTTAGGCATCTGCCTTTGTGTTAAAGAAAAAATATAGTAATTATCAAAATGAAAATTACTTGCAACTTATAAATATATATAAATTATATATATATATATATATAATAACACATTTGATCAGCCTTAAAATGGGTTTGTGTACACTTTTCTGTTGCTCTTTTTTTTCTTCCTCCATTTCGGTCTCCACTATACTTCAGCCAGGTTTTTATTTTTTCCTCGGCTTCCACCACTTTTGCTCCTTGTTTTTTGGCTGCATCTGTCAGGATGAAATGAAAGAAAACTAAACAGGGAAAGGGATAGCAGACAGATCATATCTGCGGTGTATTTTGTAGAGCTCTGCATGATTAGTGGATTAATTGGCATTCTTTAATTGACTTGCATTGTATTTTATTCAATGACACATTATGTGAGACTGTAAGGGGTGCTTTACTCTTTTGCTTTTTCAAAATTATGTCTAAGTTTTGAATGTTTTTAAAAACATATCACCTTTGACAACTATTGCTAGCAAGAGTGTAGAAAATGGGCTCTTCTGTCCTCTCCCTTGCCAATTAAAATTGTTGGCCAAGCTAGTAAGATATCTTCTCTATGAAAACAAAGTGTTAAGCAGCAGTAAATCAGGTCTAGATCTCTACATATGTTAGTATTCTTTTAAGTGAAGTAACAGAACATCATTAGAATTTACCAGAGAACGTTGTGTGTCTCTGTTTGACAGCCTATCCTCCAGATCTTTTATGCCTGTCATGCTCCTTAATGGAAACTGAAACTCCTCATTTACAACTTCAGCTGCATTCTCTCTTCGCAAAATGGCCTGAAGAAGGAGTGTATTCTGCCTAACTTGACCCTTTATCTCTTCCAGCATCTGGTAGAGCTGGAGTTCTCTTTCTGAATTAGACAAACATATGATGCAACATTATAACTACACAGAATTGAACGTATAAAGAGATGAACTGCATCTCTTCTTTTGTTGTCTTTATCATAACATAACTTTTCCAGCCTTTTATTGCATCCATCCCATCTTTTTTTTAAACGTGTTGCTGGCATTAAATTCAAAATGTGCTTGCATTTCCCATAAAATAGTAAAATTTGACATTTTCAACATTTGATATGTTGTCTGTGTCCTTTTTTCAGCTAAATGTGATTTTACAAGCTTTGGAATTTTGTTTTCCCCAAATTTGTTGTGTGGTTGTAAATCAAAGCATGTTGCTATTAAGGCTAATTGTTAAAAGCAGGGCATAAAAGGTTTATCACTAGAAAATAGTACAACTTAGCCAGGCAAAGTTGATTTAAAGACTAAAAAGGTAATTACAGTGCTAAAAACTCCTGTAAAAATAAAAATAAACTATTGTAGAAGGTTTGGAATACTTCTACGTACCATCTTGTCTTGGTTCAGGGACTGTCACAGCAGGTGCTGATGGTGCAAATGGTGGTATGGCTGGCAAGTTCAGGCTTTTGGCTCCATTACTGCAGAATATTTTTTTTGTTTTGGTCTTTCCATTGTCTCTGCATATGGGACAGTAAGAAACAGAATCACTAGGCTACAATGTACAATACATTGCCAAACATCACAACATTTACTTCCATCCAGAGTTTCACTGCGATCTTATACAACAGGAATGTGACTCAAATGTTCCTTTTAACATATCGTCCCCTTGGAATTAAATATAGTTTACTACAACTCAGATGTAAACCCATTTACATATTTCGATGATGGTCTGTTGGACACATTAAGGCAAGGCAAGGCAAGGCACGTTTATTTGTATAGCACATTTCATACCCAATGACAATTCAAAGTGCTTTACATAGACATTAATTAAAACAGTGGTAACAAATGCATGAGAAAAAAGAATACCATATGGACGAATAAAAAATTAAAAACAAGCATAGTTAAAACAGTTGTAAAGATAATAATAATAATAATAAATAAGATAAAATAAAATAAAATAAAAAGGTCAGATCCACAATAAAGTCTGATATAAAAATAAAACATTCTTCAGTTTACAGCCTACATACATGTACCATTTTTATTAGAACATGTACCATCTTTATTTTCCTTCATTTCTTTCTCAAACACGTTCATAACATGCATTTTAATCACTATTCCCTGATTTTTACTTGGGAACCTTCTTGTTAAACCCATTCTCACTCATCATACCCTCCACAGATTTACACATACTCAAACCTTATTGTCAAACTTACTATTTCCATCAAACCCAGTTTTCACTCGTCATATTTAACTCAAAAGAACATATAAAATAATAATAATAATAATAATAATAATAATAATAGATTTTATTTATAATGCACTTTTCATTCCGAAGAATCTCAAAGTGCAACAAAGGGGGGGGGGGGGGAAATAACAACAAAAAATGAATAACAAGTAAAAATATAGAATACTACAAACAATCAACCAACACAGAAAACAGAACAGAAACAGAGCTGATGATGAACAGAAACAGAGCTGATGGTGAACAGAAACAGAGCTGATGGTGGACAGAAACAGAGCTGATGGTGGACAGAAACAGAGCTGATGGTGAACAGAAACAGAGCTGATGGTGAACAGAAACAGAGCTGATGGTGGACAGAAACAGAGCTGATGGTGAACAGAAACAGAGCTGATGGTGGACAGAAACAGAGCTGATGGTGAACAGAAACAGAGCTGATGGTGGACAGAAACAGAGCTGATGGTGAACAGAAACAGAGCTGATGGTGGACAGAAACAGAGCTGATGGTGAACAGAAACAGAGCTGATGATGAACAGAAACAGAGCTGATGGTGAACAGAAACAGAGCTGATGGTGAACAGAAAACAGAGCTGATGGTGAACAGAAACAGAGCTGATGGTGAACAGAAACAGAGCTGATGGTGAACAGAAACAGAGCTGATGGTGAACAGAAACAGAGCTGATGGTGAACAGAAACAGAGCTGATGGTGGACAGAAACAGAGCTGATGGTGAACAGAAACAGAGCTGATGGTGGACAGAAACAGAGCTGATGGTGAACAGAAACAGAGCTGATGGTGAACAGAAACAGAGCTGATGGTGAACAGAAACAGAGCTGATGGTGAACAGAAAACAGAGCTGATGGTGAACAGAAACAGAGCTGATGGTGAACAGAAACAGAGCTGATGGTGAACAGAAACAGAGCTGATGGTGAACCGAAACAGAGCTGATGGTGAACAGAAACAGAGCTGATGGTGAACAGAAACAGCTGATGGTGAACAGAAAACAGAGCTGATGGTGAACAGAAACAGAGCTGATGGTGAACAGAAACAGAGCTGATGGTGAACAGAAACAGAGCTGATGGTGAACAGAAAACAGAGCTGATGGTGAACAGAAACAGAGCTGATGGTGAACAGAAAACAGCTGATGGTGAACAGAAAACAGCTGATGGTGGAAGTCTCTGTTAGCTCCGCAGCACACTGTGGTCCACTCCATGTTTCAGATTTCTCCCAGCGGCAGTGTCCCGATGACATCGCAGAGGCCCGACAGCTGAAGACCAGATGATGGGTCTTCATGATGATTCAAACGATGGGGATCGCTGCAGCACCATGCAGGAGGCAGAACATTCCTCCGGGCACTTCTGTGGACACACCGGGGTCGGCGCAGATGTCCAAGCCGCTCCACGGCCGCAATGCAGGATGGAACAGCGGCGCAGCCGAGAAGCGGAACATCCCAACATCATGCCGGACGCCGACGACGAGAGCCCGGATGACGCTAGCCAGGTGCAAACTTCAGCCACCATGCATCCCGAGCCCAAGGGAGACCACCAGTGAGCACCCGCGGCGAGAAACATCAAATGTCCTCCAAACCAGAAACCAACCGCAGCAATTCAAACGTAAACATTAGAGAAGCGGTTGAAAACGGCGAAACGACGAACAACGACCTCTCAATGGCTACCAGCAATCAGCAACAGTCCCAATTGTAGCTCTGACTGTTAGACTAGTCACAAACATAAGGAAATAAAATAAAATGTAAATCTAATAGTACATTAACATGATTTGTTGTGGGTGGAGAAGCGGTGAACAGACAACGCCAGCGTCCTCTCCCCCACGTTCAAAATAACAATAACCAAAGATAAGAACAAAGGTAAACTAAAACAAATATAAAAAGAATAAAGAGATAAGATGCTCAGCTGAACAGAAGTGTTTTGAGTCTGGATTTGAATGTGGCGACTGTTGGAGCACATCTGATCTGTTCAGGAAGCTGGTTCCAACTACGGCTGGCATAATAGCTAAAAGCAGACTCTCCTTGCTTTGAGTGAACTCTTGGTATTTCTAACTGACTTGATCCTGCTGATCTGAGTGATCTGTTGGGTTTGTATTTAATCAGCATATCTGCGATGTATTGAGGTCCTAGCTCATTGAGAGATTTATAAACCAGTAATAGTACTTTAAAATCGATCCTAAATGTAACTGGAAGCCAGTGTAAAGACCTGAGGACTGGTGTGATATGGTCATATTTTCTGGTTCTGCTCACAATCCTGGCAGCAGTGTTCTGTATGAGCTGCAGCTGTCTAATGGTCTTTTTGGGAAGGCCGGTGAGAAGGCCATTACAATAGTCCACCCTACTGGTGATGAAAGCATGAACCAGTTTCTCTACGTCTTGCCTGAAAACAAAGCACCTAATTCTTGCAATATTTTTCAGATGATAGTATGCTGATTTAGTTATTGCTTTGACATGACTACTGAAACTCAGGTCTGACTCCAAAATCACTCCAAGATTCCTGACTTGATTTTTTGTTATCAGGCCTTTAGCCTCAAGATATGCGTTCACCTTGAGAATTTCATCTTTGTTTCCAAATGTAGTGATTTCGGTTTTGTCTTTGTTTAACTGAAGATAGTTTTGGCACATCCAGTTGTTAACTTCATCAATGCATTTGCACAGCGAGTCAATGGGGCTGTAGTCATTAGGTGACAGTGCTAAGTAGAGCTGGGTGTCATCAGCATAGCTGTGGTAAGCAATATTGTTCTTTTTCATTATTTGGCAGCATATACAGGTTAAACAGGAGTGGTGCAAGAATGGACCCTTGTGGGACTCGGCATGTCATGGATGTCCACTCAGACTTATGGTCTCCTATACTCACATAATAACCTGTCCCTTCTAAGTATGATCTGAACCATTTGAGGACCATCCCAGAAAGCCCAACCCAGTTTTCCAGCCTGTCTAGAAGTATGGTGTGGTCAACAGTGTTGAATGCAGCACTGAGGTCGAGTAGAACCAGAATTGATGTTTTGCCTGTATCAGTATTTAAGTGAATATCATTTATAATCTTTATGAGCGCTGTCTCTGTACTATGATGTGGACGGAAACCAGATTGAAAATGGTCAAAAAATCCATTCGAGCCTAAGAATTTGTTCAGCTGATTGAAAACAACTTTTCAATGATTTTGCCTATGAAGGGGAGATTTGAGATTGGTCTGTAGTTGCTCAGTATGGAGTTATCTAGATTTCTCTTTTTCAGAAGAGGCTTAACTATTGCAGTTTTAAGGGCGGTTGGAAAAGTCCCATAGAGAAGTGAGGAGTTCACCACTTCTAGGAGATCCGTTTCCAAACAGTTAAACACACTTTTGAAGAAAGAAGTGGGGAGTGTGTCTAGGGCACAGGTTGATGTTTTAAGATGCTGTACTGTGTCTTCTAAAATTTTGCCGTCAATTGCCTCGAAATCTGACGTGGTAATTTTCCAAGGGTTTGGTCTGATCTGACTGACCCCAGAGGAACTAGAGGATGTGCTGATCGCCTTTCTGATATTATTGATTTTCTCAGAGCATCAGGAAGCAAACTTAATGCATTTAATGTCTGAGAGCATTTCACTAGGAGTGTGACTCGGGGGGTTTATTAGTCTCTCGACAGTAGCAAAAAGAGTACGCTTGTTGTTTATGTTTCTGTTTATAATATTTGAGAAGAAGGTCTGTCTAGCTTTGCCTTGTTCAACATTAAAAGCATAAAGGGTGTCTTTATAGATGTTATAATGGACTACAAGTTTTGTCTTCCGCCACATGCGTTCAGATTTTCTGCCTTGTCTTTTCATTATTTGTATTGCTGTTGAGTTTCTCCAAGGTGCCTTTTAGTTTGTTACTCTTTTTCCTGACTTTCAGAGGAGCAATATCATCAATTACACTCTTTACTTAAAGGAGTTAAAGGAGTCAAGGAGAAAATCAACAGAGTCTGCAGATATGCTTGGTTTTAGAGATAAAGCCTTCATAAACAGCACATTAGTGTTCTCATTTAAGCATCTCTTTTTGACAGAGACAGATCTAGCTTCAATGGCAGGAGAGATTGATATGTCAAAGAAAATACAGAAATGATCAGACTGCCACATCCTTAATAACAATCGATGAAATGTTTAGACCCTTACTGATAAGTAAATCTAGAGTGTGTCTACAATTGTGTGTGGGTCCATTTACATGCTGTGTCAAATCAAAAGTGAACAGTCATGAGCTCTTTTGTTGTACTGGATTCAGCATTGTCTATGTGAATGTTAAATCCCCAGCAATAGCAAAACAGTCAAACTCTGAGGAAATTATTGATAACAGCTCTGTAAAGTCCTCAGTAAAGCCTGCAGAGTATTTCGGAGGCCTGTAAATAATGATAAGCAGGATGCGTGGAGAACCTTTTAACACAATACCCAGATATTCTAGAGACGAATAGTCAGCAAATGATACTTGCTTACATTGATAGAAATCTTTAAAAAGAGCAGCAACACCTCCACCTCTCCTAACCGCTCTGCAGACTCTCATAAAAGTTAGGAGGGGCTGCTTCATTGAGGACTGTTGCACTACAGTTTTCCTCTAGCCACGTTTCATTTAGAAGCAAAAAATCTAGGTTGTTAGTGGTTATTAAGTCATTGACTAGAAATGATTTGTTCTTAAGTGAACAGATGTTTAAAAGCGCTAACTTAACAGTATTCATTTTTTCCCTCCCGATTAATCCTATTTTGACAGGTAACAGGCAGCAGATTATATTGGCAGCAGATTATATTATATTTGTTAAATGGCCTGACAAGGCCTTAGACTTTTCTCTTTCGGGATTCTCACCCGGGAAGGTTTCCCCGCGGCTCTAGTGGCTGGCAGTAAGGCCGTGTTTTGGCGCGGAGAGAGCGTGGGCCGGGAAGCTGGCAGACCGTGATCCTGAGCTCCTCTCGCTGACAACTGGTACCCGGCGGCTGGTTCCGTCGAAGCTCCTGACCTCCACCGTGGAGCCGGCCGGGGCGTCAGCACACTGCGCAACCTAGACATAGGGACCGGCTTAGAGATATGAGAGGAGGGGGAAGAAGGAGAGAGAGAGAGAGAGAGAGAGAGAGAGAGAGAGAGAGAGAGAGAGAGAGAGAGAGAGAGAGAGAGAGAGAGTGGACAGTAAGGTTTAAGACCCATTGAGCCGTTTTCTTCGGCAACCTTGCCACGAATTGCTCCAGTGCCACACTATCAATGATTCCCTCGACGTCACTCCCATCGGCTATCAACCACTTGCGACAGGAGTCCTGGAGCTGATGCGCGAAGACGAAGGGTCGACCGAAGGTCAGGGTCCGGAACGGCTGCCGATGTTCTTCTGGAGTCCGGCCGACCCGCTGGAGGATGGCGTGCTTCAGGTCGTCGTAGACCAGGAGATTTTGGACTGGCAGTTGGGGGGCAGCTACTTGTGCCTCTCCGGACAATAGAAGCAATAGCCGCATTGACCAGTCCGCTTTGGGCCATTCCCGATACCCCCCGCTCAAACAGCTAGGTAAACGCTTCAGGGTCGTCCTCGGGACCGACATTAGCTAGCGGGACGGAGGCGGCCGAGTCGAAGGAACGGCCCAAATCTCCCGGTCCATCCAGCTCCTGGACCGGCTCGCGGTCTTCATGCTGGGCCGTGAGGAGAGCTTCGAACCATTTCTGCTGTCCCTCCCTCACGGCCAACAGGTCCTGGTGGTGCTCTTGGTGAAGACCGGCGAGTGATTGTACGATGTCGGCAAGAGTCTCCTCTTCTCCCTTCCCGGGTTTCGGCACCAGTGTAGTAAAGTTCGTTATTGTCAGTAAGGAAGAAGACAGGGGTCGGCTTTGACTGGGACTCGCTTTCTTTATTCAGTCTTTCAAAAGAAAATAAACAAACACACGCCCAATGGCGTAACTCTTTTCCCCTCGATATGGATCGCTCCTTTGTAAGTTCAGTCTCTTGGTACAACTCAGTTCTCTCCAGTGTGCGCATGCAAAGTCCCAGTCCAACTCTCTCTCTCAACTCTCTCCCGGCCACGGCCGCGGCTTAAATGCACTCTCTCCACGCCAATCACAGCAATCAGAAACAGGTGTTCGTCATCTGTGCTTGACCTACTTACTTGCCGCTCCGCTCTGAGCTCTTTCTAACGATGCAGACCTCGCAGGCCCCCTCCACCACATTGACATATAAAGACACACACACGTTTGTTTTTGTGAAATGTGGGGACATTCCATAGGCGTAATGGTTTTTATACTGTACAACCCGTATTTTCTATCCCTTTACACTGGCCCTAAACCTACCCATCACACACACACACACACACACACACACACACACACACACACACACACACACACACACACACACACTATCTCTCTCTCACGTGCACATACACACACACACACACACACACACTCACACTCTCTCTCAAACACACATACACACACAAACACACACACTCTCTCTCTCTCTCTCTCTCTCTGTCTCTCACACACACACACACACACACACACACACACACTCTCTCTCTCTCTCTCTCTCTCTCACACTCACTCAGTCAGTCACACAAACACACACACACACACACACACACACAAATTAGCTGATGTATCTGGAGAAACCAGAGGTCATCGTCCAGCTCGGGTCAGTTCTCATGTGGTGCCACTGCAGGCCGGTCAGTGATATAGATCAATATTAAGTGTACACAACTGACCAAGCCAAAAGACAAAAGTTGAATAAATGCTTTAATTGTTTCATCACACATTAAGACACATTTACGCACTGATCAATGATATATATCCAGCATTTATTTAATCATAATAGTCCAGTAACAGTGAAACAGTGAAGTGAACAGAGATGGAAAGAGATGTTCTTTAAATGACAGAAAGGCAGGTCAGGATCATGAAGTCATGAGTATGAAGAACTGATATCAGCTCTTACCAACCGCAGTCAAAGATACAGATATAAATCAGCTGATCCAGTTCAGCTCATAGGATAAAGGATAGACTAGTTACAACCTGAGGGTACGCCTGGGAAAATAACAACTTCATTCACCTTGTAATCTATGGCCAGCTTATTCTGTAGGGCTGCAATTGATAATGCCTGCACTTTGTCATTGTTATCAGGTCCGAAGTAACCCTGTCCTGTAGGCACACCATTCTTTTGACAGCAGGTGGCTCTCCAGTAATACTTTGAGACAGCAACTCTAGGGTTATTATTAGGAATTTTTTTGTTGGGATCAGGAACTACACCAGTCACCACATAAGCATCAGTACCCTTATCACGCTTTTTCAGATCAGTAATAACAGCCGCCTCATGGACCTTCCATGCACCCTGATTGAAACCTGAGTTCTGTGGAGCGGCGTTGGTGAGGGTGGAGGTGGCCAGCATGGAGATGTGGTTGTTCGTGTGCTGGACTGGATACAGGTGACCTCTGTCATAGCCAGAGTTATCATAGTCACGATTCAAAGCCTGATTAACACCAATATCTTTATTGCGACCTTGAGGTGCCATACATGGGTCAGCATCTGCTTTATACAGCTAAAGGATAGGAGAGAAAAAATGTAAATAAAAAAAAAGTAATTAATTTCAGTAATTAACAACATGTATTATTGTCTTTTCAAATAAATACACTATACTAATATACAGTGGAATAATTACCTGAGGCTCAATGTACCAAGGATCACATCTCCCAGTGCTTGCGCTCCCAAACACATACGCAGAGTAGACGGGGATCTTCCAATCTGTGTTGTACAAAGTTGCATAAAGATACATTTGCTGACCATAGTCGTCCCAAAGACACTGACAGATGTGCTTTGTTGAGCTAAGTGATGGTGTGAATCGAGGAGGTTCCTTATTCAGAAAGAACCCTAACTGACTGCATTCACTAAAATCCTTCCCAACCTCACTGAGAGCGAGGCAAGGCAACAGAAGAAACAGGAGAAGCTTCATGATGAGCTCAAACTGTGAGAACAGAAGCTGAATCTGAGAGAGTAGAGAATATAGATGAGCTCCGTCTTTATAGAGATGAACACACAAGAGGAGGGACACAATCCCATGTTTGCGAGGCAGACTCCATTATGCTACTTGGTGTGTCTATTTATCATACATCTTTAACCAAATGATTGTTCAGTAGGGTAGGGTAAGGATAGTCAAATCTAGCCTAAGCCATAAGGTACTCACCCGCCCCCAGGGTGAAGCTCTTCAAGAATAATAGACTCTCTTGTGATTGTTCTTTTTCAAGGATCAGTTTGTAGGGTGTGGACTCATCATTATTACTCGTTATTATTTATAAGACGCGCTTCAGTGCATGAGCAATGCAAGCGATCATGACTTCATGTCACGATTATAGTCTGCTATTTGCTTTTTATTTATTAAATCCAGGCGATTGGCCTAAGAAACCTTTTTTTTAAATTAAGATACAATTTAAACAAAATGAAAGAAATGCTTTCTACAAAACAAAATTTAATATTAAACTAAATATAACCACCAAAATTATTTCTGACCCACTCGCATCTTTGCTCTTATCATAATCAGATGAAATGTAAAAATAATATTATAATATTTAAACATAAATATGAAGGAAAATACACATTGTTTAATGGCTATAACAAAGGAAGCTAAAGAATGTCTGAGCTGGATTTGAGCAAACATCAGTTTACCGGTGAGCGGTTCATGAGCGTGCGCCTGCGGATTATTGAGCTGAGTCAAGTCAGCTTTATTTATATCGCACTTTTACAATGACGATTATTTCAAAGAAGCTTCAAAGTGTTAAACAGGACAATATTGCAACAAAATTTGATTCGGCTGTACAGGTGCTGTGGAGAAAACATCTCAGGTTACGGATGTAACCATGGTTCCATGAGAGGGAACGAGACACTGCGTCAGCACTGCGGGAACGCCTCTGCGTGATTGCGTCATTAAGCACTCATGAAATCAGTCAAATGGCATGCACGAACGTCATGGGCGGGTGACATCATTGACCAGGAAACTATATATATAGCACCCCTGAACCAAACAGTGTCAGCTTCTGATAGGTCGAACAAGTCGGTCACAGGTGTGCAGGGAGTATGGCAAGCAGACGTAGTGTCTCATTCCCTCTCAGGGAACCATGGTTACATACGTAACCTGAGACGTTCCCTTATCAAGGGAACTCTCACTGCATCAGCACTGCGGGAACTGAATACCCACGCCGCCATAACTCTCAAATGCCTGTATATGTGAAATCCCAGCGCACACTACGCTACAAGCACCCGAGAACCTAGGGTAGGAGGCACATCCAGATTATAAAACCTCACAAATGTGTGCGGAGAGGACCATCCTGCCGCATCACACACTTCCTGAAGAGAAACTCCTGACAATAGAGCCATAGAGACAGCCATACTCCTAGTAGAGTGGGCTCGGACCTTTAGACACAGGAGGAGGGGGAGCTGGGCCCACAGGCTTTGGTGGTTGTGGGGCTCGACGCTTTTTGGTTGATTTCTGGGGGCTCGCAGCAATTGAGTGTGATAGTCTAGTTCAAAGAAAAATCAGTTCCTTCAGTTTCTCTGAGAAGCCCAGATGCGGGGATGCTGGAGAGAGGAATGACATGTCCGGTGAGAGGGGCTGTTGCTCTGGTGTTATCGGAAGCTGAAATATGTTGTCCTGGCTTTGCTGTCCATTTTCAAGAAAGTCATCTTTGGGAGCTGAATCTTGGAGCAGTTCTAATCCATCACAGTCAGTCTGTGGTGAGCTCTGTGGGCAGGGCTCAGGTGGGACTGTGTCCATGAGCAACTGTTGTGGCTGCGTGGTGTTATCATTGTCCTTTTGGGATGTGTCAACCGAATGTCCGTTCAGGAGCTGATAACAGGAGCTGTTATCAATGAAGTTCACTCCATTCATGTTACAGGTTTTTTGCAGCCATGTATTAAACCCAAGCAACCGTAAGAATCTATTTGTTCCTCTTGCTGGCAGTGGTCCACTGATGAACGGCTGAACTTTCAGTTTGCTAAGTGTTTCAAAAAGTTCATTGAAGTCCGACTTCATGAGTTCTGACTGCTCTCTCTGAATATCGTTCTTCCCCACATGAATGATAAGTCGATTTGCGGTCTTATGTTTCATCAGAATGTTCTCAATTTCCCTGTTCACATCAGAAATGGTTGCTTGTGGAAGGCAGCATGTAGTTGTATCTCTGCTGCTAATATTTCTGACTGTAGAGTCACCCACTATCAGAGTCCTTGGCTCGGCTGCGCTCTGAGCTGAGGGCCGCTGTCTGCTCGACCTTGAGCGCCTGTTAGCATTAGTGTTAGCTGCGGGCTGATGCAATCTGTGTTCGATCACATTCATCACGTTTGGGGATTCCTCACCCACATTCATTAATACTTCAAATCTGTTTTCGAGATGTATCGATGGTGGTCGGAAACTAGTGTTTGCAATCCTTGTGTCTGGGGTAGAGCATGCAACGGCACCAATATATGAAGCTCGTGACAATCTGACGTCTCGAGTGCATTTGGGTCTTGCCCCCTGTTTGTGCCATCGATTAGTGTGTCGATCAGTTTCTTGTTTCTCTATCTGTTGAGTAGCACTAAATTTATGGGATTTTTACCGGCTGTGTGCAGAGGGCGTTCGTGATGATGCTCTGCTGTGTGATTCGTCCGGTTTGGTGGTTCCGCAAATAACTTTGTTTCAAGAACTGCAATCCTTTGTAAAAGTCTGTGGCAGTTTGTGCAGCAAGAAGATTCCTTAGCTAGAGGAGGCATTTTCTTATCCTTTCGATAGTAGGCAGCTGTGTTCTCCCTTCCGGAATGTAAGCTGATGGCAGCAAGAGGCTGGTCGGATGAAATATTCCACTTTTTTGTAGTAATCCAGTCACCTGAGTTTCTAGTTTTATCGTTGAAGTCAAGCTTTATTGTTTGAGCACTGTGTTGATTTGCTGAAGTTAAAATCATGAGATAAAATATAGAAGCGATAGAGCAAAGCGCGCAGCAGTAAGCAAGAGCGTCCAAACAGTAGCGAAGCAGGAAGTTATCTTAAAATTAATTAAAAAATATATATATCGAGTTTGAAGTAATTATAGTTACCTTCATAAGCAGGTACGTCTACCATCGGTGGTAATGATTTTTTGTATCTGGAACTCTATTGTCTGGGTTGGTTCGAACAGTGAGCTGAACACAGAAAAAAGAGTTTACAATGTATGGCGACAGGTCACCATTTTGGGGTGAGGGTGTTACGTCCCTCAGCTCTGGTGTTTGTTGCTACACGTGTTTGAGTGAGTGAGTTCATGCAGTGTGTGTCTCTTGATTGCAGATGAGCCGCCCCTGAGCGGAGCCTGTGTTAGCACTATAAAAGATTTCCTGGAGCATTTCAGGGTGTGCACACGGATCCTTGAGAGTCTGCAGAACCGTGCTCACCTGCTGGCTTTGGTTGCCATTCAGCCGTCCACCCAGTAGAAAACGTTCTGTATTTAAATTTTTTTTGTTTGTTTATTGTTAAATTACCTTTAAGGTCCACTCTGTTAAATAAAATACACCTATGTTATTTTTGATACGAGTTGGTTTGTGTGCATCTGTCCTTTATGTTAAGGGTGGTGTCTGACCGCCCTTAACAATTTCTCAATAATAATGAATTCTTCAAAGACTTAACCATACTCAGCCACCCAATCAGTTATATATTCGTCCCATGCTCAGCCAGTCACTTGGTATCACCTCTGTCTCATTCTTTTCAGTAAAAAAAAACTATAGAATACATCTATTAAAAACAAAATAAACAAAAATATATCTAGTGTTACAAACTATACACATTTATTGAAGCTCTATTAGCTCTATTACCCAGTGCAAATCTATCTAACCTAAAAAATGTCTTAATAATAATCTTATTATTAGTATTGGGGGATGGTTGAGAGAGATTGGGGGAATCAAGCAGTATGGAGTGAAGGATACGCCACAAACCCATCCTTATACTGTAAAAGAAGAACTTTTGAAACAGTCTGTGTAGGAACAATAGTCAATGACTGCCCGGGTTGTTTCACAAAGGATATAACAAGACTTGATGAATCAATGGAATAGGTGAAAAAAGATTACTTTGGAATTTAAGACAGACTAGATGCTATGCTTCCTTGTCTTTTAAAATGTTTTTCACTATATATGTAACCAAGTGAAAAATACCTGTCAAAAAAGAGACTGGTTATGTAATCTGAGTTAAATAAATCACACATTTAAGCGCTTTTGTCATGCGTTGATAAAGTTACACTGGCCCTTTAAGAAAAGTTATCCTCTGCAGCGTCGCGAGGGTCGCTTCACCGTCACTGTCACGTCACACGTCACCCCAGCGGGTTTTAGACAGTGCTCACGCGGTAGTGAAGCAATGCGGGTTAAAGGGGCGGTGAAATGCTGTTTCATGCATACTGAGCTTTTTACACTGTTAAACAGGGCCGTGCACAGACATTTTGAGGGGCAGTGGCCCAAACCAAAAAAGGGGACCTGCGTGGTAAAAAGGGGCACTATAAGGGGGTTGAGTATCATCTGAATATAGAGAATGAATACAATTGTTAGGCTTTAGTACTAATTACATTTATGTTTTTCTAATTATTCTTCCAAAAAGTTGATTCTGGGCTAATTTGATCTCTTGTCTATTTTTATTTTTTATTGGAGATTTAAGTAGCAAATAATAATCATTTATTGAATATATTTTGAGACAAAGGTCTTGTTTATGATTTATGTAAATCATACGCAACAGTTTTTTAATAACAGAACGTTATTTTATTCATCAAAATAAACAGAAAATAATGCAAACGTTGCTAGATATTTTTTGCACAAGTATGAACTTTTTTGAAAAATGACCACATTTTTCTTAGGGTGTGCTTTAGCCCTATTGTAGGCTACCCTGATACAACTCATATCTATAATAGCCTTTATTACCTTTTTCTTTAAAAATTGTGTATACAATTAATATGGTCTAAATAAAATATCATAAATATGACATATGTTATAGATTCAAGTGTTAACTCACAAAAATGTATTATAATCGGAAATCTATTTTACAGGAGTTAAATAGCCTAGTGACAAACTGTCAGCTATTCAGTATACAGTATATGACGATTTACCCGCTGGCATGCTGGAGCTTTTAATCTATGTTTGAACTGTTGAAAGAAACAAACGTATAATTCCGCGGATCAACCACTGTCTGTAATGTAGACTGTAGTTTGTGATTTACCCGTTAATGGGACGACATTCTGGAACTGTCATCTCCACAGAGAGCGGACCCCGCTGCAGATTGTGAGCGATGCTGCGGAGGGAGCGGGAAAACACGGAACGGATTAGCGGAATTAGTGGATTTTTAGCGGAACAGAGCGCTTTTAATACGCTTTTATGGGAATCCTCTGAGGGTGAGGGAGGGAAGGGGGCAAGAGGGGCACCTTAGCTGATGAGGGCAAAGGGGCAGTGGCTCTAGCCACCGGGCCACCCCCCTGTGCACGGCCCTGCTGTTAAAGACTTGGATTCCCATCCTAAACATAGACAAAGTTTCAAAAACTAATGTTGGACGTTTGATGGAGTATTTCTGTGTTAAAAATACTCCTTCCGGTTTCTCACAAGTTTCGGCGAGTTTTTTTTTGTAAACAGTCTCTCAGCTGCAGATCCAGTCGTCCGTGAACACTTATGGCGCGCCGCGCTCCACTTTATTCCTATGGGTGACGTCGAGCGACTTCAACGCTTCAGCACAGCATTCTGGGAAGGCAGCGCTGCATCTGAACCGATTTGAACGCAGAAATGACGGGAAGCTTCAAGGCATCGCTTCAGTCGCGTCTCAAAGTGGATCTCCACGGTCACTGCTGTCACAGGACTTCACCAAATCATACCAAAGAAGTGTGTTTCTGACGGAGTGGTCCCAGCGATAAAGGTTCGGTCCTGCTTTGGAAGCAGCCGGTGAGTTAATCAACTTCAAATGTCTGTGCTGTTTAAATTCGAGTTTAAAAAATCTCTATTTTTTTAAATATCGAGATATCGCCCACCCCTAGTTTAAATCACTTTTATTTGACTTCAAGTGTTTTGACTCATTTACTTGTGTTTTATTGAAACAAGTTCAAGTACAGTGATATTTGGATGCCATTTGTTACAAATGTTGAGATGGTTGTGCATTATTCCTTTTACTGTCTACAGAAGGGAAATTGAGGTCATCATTTGCTGTGAAACCGTGTTAATGCTGTAAAGTGATGATGAACAGTAAGTTGGAATTGTTTCATTTCAATTGTGCAGTTAACACGTGTTTATTACATATTGCCAATGTTGAATTGTGTAGTACCTTGTGAAAGACATTGATTGTACTGAATGTGATTTTTTTCCAGTTGTATTTCTATGTATTTTTCAATTAATGTGAGCAGCTTTTGTTGACTGTGCTTACAAATGCTGTAACTGTGTGTATTTGTTTTCCAGAATGTGAGGCTGCTATCATTGTCTATGTCAGCTAGTGTTGTAGTTGAGAACAAAAAAAGAGAGAGACACATTTGATTGTGCAAAACCAAGCTTTATTGTTTCCAGATATTGTATACCATCTTTATCTCTTCTACTCCAATACCAATATTCAGCATAGTTAACGCTGCACTGCTTTAAGTGTAGTCTGGGAATAAAAAACCCCTGTTAATATTTATTCTGTGTCTGGTGTCCTCAGTAACTCTCATTTCACCGGGCCACTTATATAAATATCTCCATTGAACAGAATGTAGTTGTCTCCCTCTGATAAACTAATTAAAGTTCCACCATTTACATATTTTTTATACAGTGTAAACTGCTGAGATGTCACATTGTATGGAAAAAGCCCATTCCTATGTTCCTGGTAAAAACCATCCTTGCACACCCTTATTTTAGTTCTGACACTTGCTTTTTCTGACAGTCTCCTGATGATCTGTTGAAGGGGCTGGGTAGGGGTCCTTATCAATTTTTTTAATGTGTAGAGAAAGTTCTCAAATGGCAAAGCTGCGAAATTATGCAGCACACCAAACTGCCTTACATCATTAGCAAGATGTGTCAGCCCGTGTATGTTATACACAACGTAATTACCATAAATAGATTGAAAATGCTCGACAAATCTGATCAGTAACTTTTCAGCAAAATCCCAGTACTGGAGACACAGTGAGGGGCAGCATAATATTCGAATGGCTACATGCAGAAGCATCAAATTGTGGTCTAGAACATTCGGCAGATGGTCTTTCAGTGCTACTGGACCAGTGTACAGGAGAAAAGTTCTGAATTCTGTTGCTTTCCACCTATCCATCTCAACAAGGGATCTCCTTTTCCGTGCAAACTCTATGGGGAGTCTCGTGGCAAAGGACATAAGCACTGCAGAAATCTGATGAGCACCTAAACGAGTTGGAAGTGGTCCCCTCATCCAAAACCCTCTCTACTTTCTCACAACCCCAAGAAAAACCAGGTGCATAACATCTAATGGAAATTGGGAGACCATAGCAATTCCAACCCTTGTCAACACACTGGTCCCTTTATGGTGAAACTCATCGTCTTTATTTATAAAAGACGTATCTGTCCATAAAGGTGAATCGACTTCGGAAAAGTCATGCGATTTTCCGCCCATGTTCTCTCCTGTGTGCATTTTTCACAGCCGTGGTATGCATTGTGGGCTTTAATGTTTTTTACGAAAGCCCTCGCACTTGCATCGCAAACAAAATTAGAAATTTTAATATCTACATATTTGCCAATTATATCCACACCCTCTAATTTAAGCTTTCCATATTCGTTCACAAATGATTCTAGGAACAGATTGTCATTCTCTGGTTTTTCAGATCTAAGAGATAAAGCGATGACAAATGGTTGCTTTGTTTTATCTTCCTCTACCAAGCCTAGAATGGGCCAGAACTGCTGTTTGCTGCTTTGGAACAAAGGTAGTCCATCAATATTCACTTGTAAATGAATGGCCTTTGGGAGAGGGTCTATCTGGTTTAACACATGCCTAATGCCTTTTTTAAACTCCAAAATAATGCATGGTGCCACCAGCAATCTGCTGGACCTCATAATTAGTTGGAGTACCTAAAAGAGTATCAAACCCTTGCAGCTGATCCAGAATGCAGCGGCGAGAGTGGTCTTTAATGAGCCGAAGAGAGCGCATGTTACACCTCTCTTCATCAGACTGCACTGGTTGCCAATGGCTGCTCGCATCAAATTCAAGGCACTAGTTATCGCCTACAAAACAACCACTGGCTCTGCACCAATATACCAAAACTCACTTGCTCAGTCTGCAACCCAGTTTTGTCATAAACAGTGTTCAAATATCGTAGCTGGAGTCTTTAATCTTTCTGATGATACTGAGCTTATCCAGATAAATTAATGTAGTGTGTTGTGTAACGAGCAGTGAATGTTGAACAATACCCAGGTAGCAAACAGATGTTGGGCCAACCTATCTGACAGAAATACAACGCTGGGCCAACGTTGCTATGGTCAGCTGCAATGGCCCACCACTTCCCTCAAATATATGCATGCAGCATTTCATGTTTTACCATTCTTCCCAGTAAACATGGGGAAAAGAGTGTCTGGCTCCTTTTTATGACGGTGTTTCCAAGCAATACAATGCATTAAATGTGTCAAATCAGAACAATGTATTTATTAAAGATTACAAAAAAATTACAGGCCATCGCATGACAAAAGATGGTTACATAAAATAAAAACAGTAAAAATGGATAACGTTACCTCTATATTCACATTTTGTGTTAAACTAAATATAGTATAAGTGGGTAACATGAGTTAACAGGTTCAATATCTCCTTAAAAAAAAAAAGTACTTTATGTATTATTAAAGTTTATGCTAAACCGCATATTTTCCTGTATTGTGTGTTTTTTTTTTTTTTTTTTGTTTTTTTTTGGCGGTCGCCAAAGCACATTTTTGTTCCACCAAAGCCGTGAGTGATGTAGTATGACTGCTGTGCTAGTGCGTGTGACAGGGCGCATAGCAGAGCGCCCTGGCCGCGCGCGCTGTCACATCAGAAGAGCTGAGGCGCGAGATCATTCAAGAGATTTAGAATTACCATTATCTTCCGTTATCTTCTAACCGTCACTTCAGCCGTTAACCCAGCCAGTCCAAGGTAATCTGCTCCATTCAGTATATTGTTTTAATATATAATAGAATATCTAATCAATCTGTTATCTAATTATCTAACTATGTCTGCAAACAACATTTATTCAGATAGTATACTTAAACTTCAGGCAAAGCGGAGGGCTTACAATATCCTTAGTGAGGTTAAGGTCAATGTTGAATCTAAGAGAGATGGAGAAGAGAAGTGGTCCACGCACTGAGCCCTGGGGAACCCCAGTAGCTAGATGATGTGACTTAGACACTTCACCTCTCCATGACACCCTGTAGGACCTACCAGAGAGGTAAGACCTGAACCACTGGAGAGCAGATCCTGAGATCCCCGTCTTCTTAAGTGTTGACAGGAGGATCTGGTGGTTAACTGTGTCAAAAGCAGCAGACAGATCCAGAAGAATGAGCACTGAGGATTTGGAAGCTGCTTTTGCCAGTCTCAGTGCCTCAGTTACAGAGAGCAAGGTAGTCTCAGTCGAATGGCCGCTTTTGAAGCCGGATTGGTTGTTGTCTAGGAGGTTGTCCTGTTCAAGAAACATAGAGAGTTGATTGAACACAACTCGCTCAAGGGTCTTTGCAATGAAAGGCAGAAGGGATACCGGTCGGTAGTTTTCTAAAAGTCAGTCGGATTAATCTTGGCATGAAATACCGGTTTTAATTTAGAAACATGGAACACGGGGTGAATTCTCCCGTACGCGGGAGGTAGTTTTAGGCGGACTGCCACCGGACTAAGGATTTTGGTGACAGGGAACGGGCCAATGAATTTAGGAGCAAGTTTATTGGAAACGGAACGCAAAGGAATATTCTTAGATGAAAGCCACACTTTTTGACCTACGACGTAGACGGGAGGCTTAGACCGGTGGCGATCGGCTTGGGCCTTGGTGTGCGCTCCCACCTGGAGCAGAGTCTCACGGGCTCTTGTCCATGTGCGATGACACCTCTGGACAAAGGCGTGAGCGGAGGGGACTGCGACCTCAGATTCCAGACTAGGAAAATTTGGTGGCTGGTAACCTATACTACCTTCAAACGGAGTGAGGCCCGTAGACGACACCGGCAACGAGTTATGAGCGTACTCAACCCATGAGATCTGTTGGCTCCAGGAGGAAGGATTGTTGGACACCACACAACATAACGTTCTCTCAAGGTCTTGGTTGGCTAGCTCGGTTTGCCCATTGCTCTGGGGATGGAAACCAGAGGACAAACTGACCGCCGCCCCCAGTAATTTACAAAACTCGCCAAAATTTGGACACAAATTGGGGCCCCCTGTCAGACACCACGTCTATCGGAAGGCCATGTAAACAAAAGACGTGGTCTACGACAGTCACCACTGTCTCCTTAGCAGAGGGTAACCGTTCTACAACTGTCAAAACGACAGTATTGCCCTGGGAGGGCGGTAACAAAATCTGGTGCGATGTGAGACCAGGGTCTCGAAGGGACAGACAGCAGTTGGAGTAACCCATCTGGGGGACGATTGGAAGCTTTACCAGTGGCACAAACCGAACAAGCCAAAACAAAATCCCGAGCCATACCTGGCCACCAGAATCATTGTTTGACCATAAAATTGGTTCGACTGACCCCTGGATGACATGCTACATTGAAACAATGGCTCGTGTCGTAGCTTGTACCTGTTCATCCTGTTGATCCATACGCTTGTGGGTACTGGAAAGGTATTCTTGTAACTGATGCTTTCGCTGGATCCATGTTAGTTGATCGTTATGTCACGCCGGAATGAGAATGAAGACAGATGCGGATCCAATAGCGAATGCAAAAGTCTCTTTATTACTGATAAAGATAAGACAGTAAATAACAGCAGAAGCTCAGTCTCTGGTGGTTCGTGGCAGGTAGATGCAGGAAGCTCTAGGAGATGGTGCAGCAACATGACACAGGGACGCAATGGGCACAGAGCAGGCAACGGGAAATCCAGGACGGAAGAATCCACACTGACACAGGACACCGGGAAACACAGACTGCAGGTGAGGCAATTACATAGGCAGGTGAGATGACGTGCAGCTGGTGAATGATTGCAGTGATCAGTCAGTGACCACGCCTCCAAATGCAACCAAACGCACATATACAAAAGCTGTGTCTCATTTCGTTAAATTTCGAAGGCTGCGTCCTCCGGAGGACACGTCCTGTGTAGGATGCAGTATCGTAGGACGCCCTTCGTAGGACACACAGGCAGGAAGTATCACGTTATGCTAACAAGTTCAGCCTCGTTGCGCTCTCACGGCAGTTTTATGAATGAAAATTATTTATAACTTGAAAATGACTATGAAATGTTTCTTGTCTTGACAGCAATGTACTGTTCTAAACGTTTAACCCTCTGGTGCTCCTCGTTTACGGGTTACATTGGTTGTCTTCCCGGTCATAAGTGACCGGACACCTAAAAATTAAACTTCCTCCACCCCAGTAAAACCAATGCAATTTATTTTTCTTCAATAATATTTTTTCTTTTTAATTTTGTATTTTGAGATGATTTGATGGTATTTTTTAATATTTATGCAATAATTATTGTCTATTTTTGCCATTTAAAATTATAAAAAAAAATTTTTAAAAAACATTTTATTTAAAAAAAAATTTAATTGCAGTATTTTAGGTTAAAATAGAGACTAGGCCTTCAAAAAAAATAATAACTGAAGGCAGATTAGCGCCCTCTTTTGGAATTATTTAAGAAATTATGCAACCATGGGTGTAATCCACTAGAGGTCTCTATGGAGGGGCTTTTGAATTCCCAAGTTCACTTTTCAACACATTTAATAATTTTTTTTAGCTGGATTTGAATAAATATATAAAAATAATCAAATACTATTTTTATATTATTACTTTTTTTTAGAAATGGTGATTTTTTTTTCTGTGAATTTGTGTTTTTGCAGATTTCCCATTCATTTCCTATGGCAAGTGGGAGTATTTTTTTTACTACCACTTAGCATGCTCGAATCATGCCCTCAATTTTTTTTTGTGTGTGTTTACATACCTAATGTTAGAAAAGTCACCAAGTTTCATGTCATTCTGACGAAGATGTGATTTTTAATAATTCAAAATGTGGTTCATAGGTTCAGTTTTTCATGGGCGTGTGTGTGTATAAGTGTGCGTGTGTGCGTGTATGTGAGTGTATGTGTCAGTATCACACTCCTGATGTTTTAGAGTGTCATCCCTATACTGCTGTGTACTTTTTTTCAGCATTGTGGCCGATTTGTAGATTGTACACACAAATATCCTGCAAATATTTGTGTTTTGGCAGATTTCCCATTCATTTCCTATGGGGGTCATTTTTGACCGAAGAGCACAAGTGGAAGTAATTTTTTTATGACCACTTAGCATGCCCGAATAATGCCCTGATTTTTGTGTGTGTGTTTACATACCTAATGCTAGAAAAGTAACTAAGTTTTATAATTTTCAGATGAAGCTGTGATTTTTAAAAATTCTAAATGTGGTTCATAGATTAAATTTTTCATAGGTGTGTGTGTGTATAAGTGTGCGTGTGTGTGCGTGTGTGTGAGTGGATGTGTCAGTATCACACTCTTGATGTTTTAGAGTGTCACCCCTTTACTGCTGTGTACTTTTTTTCAGCATTGTGGCCGATTTGTAGATTGTACACACAAATATTCAGAGAATTTTTGTATTTTTGCCGATTTCCCATTCATTTCCTATGGTCGGTCATTTATGACCGAAGACAATGAACGTTACTTTTTTTTAATGAACAATTAGCATGCTCGAATCATGACCCCATTTTTTTTGTGTGTTTACATACCTAATGCTAAAAAAGTCACCAAGTTTCATATCATTCTGATGAAGCTGGGATTTTTAAAATTTTAAAACAGAAATTTTTTCGGTCAGAAATGACCGAAGAGCACAATCCTGTTTACCACAACTATCTGTTTGAGGTAATAGAGCTTAAAAAAAACAACAAAAAAAGCTTTAACTACTTATTTTAAACACCACACCCACGCTCGCATGAATATCTTGCGCTGGTGCCGTTTTTTCATATAATATTAAAAAAATATGATGGTTGTTAACGGAGACGCAAAGAATTGTGGGTTATCTCCAGCCGTGAAGGATACTCCTCATGCACACTCCGAATTCCTGTGAAAGAAGGACGCATTCGAAGGTCGCGTTTGGAGAGTCCTTTCCATTTTTTTTAAATGAGACGCCCTTATGACGTATCCTTCGAATGCGACCTCCGGAGGACGCAGCCTTCTGAAATGAGACACGGCTAAAATCCGCCCATGAACCGTGACAATTATGATAAGTTAATCATTAATTACTATTGTGTTCCTGCTTAACTAGTGCAAAATTGTGAACAAGCAAATCATTAAGTACTAGTTTAACTAATGCATCATTTTGGACCCTTAAAATGTAAAGTTAATCATTGCTTACTAGTGTGTTTGTGCTTAACTAATGCATTATTCTGGACCCTTAAAATAAAATGTTACAGAAAAGGAAGAGCTATAGAGAGTATTTTGCTAAATATATGTAGTGTACCATATTACATATTTATTATATTTTCATTTATATCATTAAATAAAGTTATTATAATAAAAAACGCATTATATGTCATTTGAGTTATTTTTAACCTTTAATAACACGGCCAGCTGTGTTAAAAGTGGTTCGTGTTTGTTTTGTTAAAGCAATTCACATATAGGGATTTCCATGTGCCGTCTACCCCTGCCACCCTGCCAAGACCTCTTGCCACCCCATAAATAATTGCTGGATGTATAATCAGTGATCAGTGTGTAAATGTGTCTTGATGTGTGATGAAACATTTAAAGCCCTAGTGTTCAAACAGTGATGTCATCACCCAGCTCAGTTCAGTTCTCATCCAATAGGGTCAGTGCAGTCAGATCAATAATATTGTTTAATATTTAGAGCCAAAAATGTTTGAAGATCAAAACAATAACAGGTACATGCATGTGGTTTATGAGCTCACATGTTTAATGAAAATGGGCCTTATAACGTAAACATGCTTAATGAGGACGCTTGTCAACCGAACGGCTTAAAAAACAGAATAACTGGGGTCTAAAATTTAAAAAGTTTTAGTGTGAGGTTTAGGGGGTAGGGTTAGGGTGTGTGTGTGTGTGTGTGGGGGGGGGGGGGGCAGTGTAAGGGGATAGAAAATCCCCTTACACTGAAAACAAACAAAAAATGTGTGTGTGTGTGTGTTTTCTTCTTTCAACTTCCATGGAGAACAAATATGTACACTTAAATTAATTTAAAAAAATAATCATTCATTTTAAACACCTAAATTAACTAAAACACCAATTAATAAACTTTGTCATAAATAGTCCTCAGTAGATCATAAGCAATCCCTTGTCATAAATGTGCAATACTCGTTGCCAACTCTACTCTGAAACCTTGAGTCTTGAGCTTGAGACTATGGGGGATAAGACTTTTTAAATATTATATCCAACATTTTCAAGGCCAATATTGCCGACACCTATACCAGTACTGATGCCGCTAAACTGATCTGTAGAATTATTTGCAGGAATAAAATGGGTCAGCTTGCCCACTTAATATTATATTTGATTATATTTTGGTTTGTGGGTATGTGACAGTTCTTTCGCAGCTATTGAACCAATTCTAAATGTTATCTGAATTTCTTGGTTACAATTTTTGTTATTATATTTAGTTATTATTTAGTAATTACATGTAGGCCTGCCTGTTAGGAATTCTACAATGATTCTCTCTAGCTTGAGCTTAAACACCATTTTATTTTAACACCTCATATTTTAAAGGGTGTGGAGAACGTGACAGAACAATCATTTTACAAAGACTTGAGGCGTAATCTATGGTCAAATGTCTGTCTGTTTTTGAGGAATGAGGAACTACCAGTCACACCACAGTTCTTGGACAAAAACAACCACCATTTCCTGAAAACAAGATACCGAGGGCATTGTATGTTGACAGATGAATGCCATGTTCCTTGGAAAGTTAATAATCACATCAAAACGCAGGAATGTATTGGGTGTGTGTCTCAATCCGCTCCCTAGTTCAGCAGTCAGGGCAGTGATCAGGGAATCAGTCAATGGGCTGATAAAGGGACTTCCTCAGGAGCAGGGGCTCAGATGTAAAACATGGGCATATCTAGTGGTGTGTGGCGGTGTTTAAAAATATGACAATATTTGTTTCCATCAATTGTAAATATATATCCCTGTTACTCTTAATGCTACCCCGCCCATGTCCAGTGCAGCTTAAGCCCACACTTCATGCTATCATCCTTTCCTTCCGATCCTCCCTGGTTAAAAAATGCATTTGGGGGGTAAAATATGTTTTTAGCAGGGTTTCCTGCTAAAATGAGCATTTCCAGGGTTAAATATAACATAATTGGGGTCACTTCAACCCGCGGACATGAAAAACAGCCAGCGGCACCTGTGTTACAGTTGCCCAATTCCGCGGGAAAACCCCGACTTGGCAACACTGGTCCTAAGGAGGATTCTGCAGCATTTGTGGAGTGGGTGCTGGTACACATCTACTCCCCGTTGTAGATGTGTACTCACAGAGGATGACGTTGTTTCCAGCCCCACTTTTACCGCCAGAGACCAGCCGACCACCACCAGCGAGTGACCCCAGTGCTGACCATGGAGACCGGACACTAGAGATGAGCCTGTACTGAGGGTAAGGATGATTGTTTTATTGCCTCAGAGCCAGGACCACTCCTGAGGGAGTGATTGTGGAGCTCCAGGGCTGGGAGGAAAGCCTTGCCCACAACACCAGATGACTGTAGTCCCTGGCAGCTAATAATAGGCCTATTACTAAATGATGAAATATTAATCAGAAGATCTTAGCCAAGTGGGGCAGTCTGACATGTACAGTCACTGGGTTTATGTGACGAAGCCCATGGGTTTTTACACAGAGCAGCTCGCTTGTCCTGTATGCAACATTTTAGGATCAAAAATAAAGAAAAAGAAACAAAGGAAAAAGATTGGTACAGTTAAATGTTTGGTCATATCGTTTCTGTAAAGCCAAAACAACATCAACACCTTTGACTTTCCTCATTTGACTGTAAAGCAGTCTGTACTGTAAGAGCACTAAAGGAAGGAAGGAGACTTGACAACTCCCTTACAAAAAATAACTGCAGTATATTGAAGTAAAACTGCAGTACTATGTAGTATAACTGCAGTACATTGAAGTAATACTGCAGTATTATTGTAGTAATACTTCATATGTATTGCAGTAATACTGCAGTATACTGCAATAGTGCAGTTTTTTCGTGTCCAAAAAACTGCATTTTTCTACATGTAACAAAAACTGCAGTATTACTTTAAAAAATCTGCAGTATTACTTTAAAAAAACTGCAGTATTACTTTAAAAAAACTGCAGTATTACTTTAAAAAAACTGCAGTATTACTTTAAAAAATCTGCAGTATTACTTTAAAAAAACTGCAGTAATTTTTTGTAAGGGCTGAACCACAGCCAAGAAAATATGACCAATGGAAGCAAAGCAGCAGCTCATTATAATAACCACAGCCTATTATGTCGCGATTCTGAGGAAAGGGGATGGCACTTCCTCATAACCTCATGAATATGTATATTGATATGTATAAGAGCAGCGGGACTTCACTCCAGACCATTGGAGAAGTTCTCCTGTGGTGTATTTATCTCTTTCACTAGTCTTCAGGGTTCAAACTCCAAACTGAGGTATGTCATGTTTTCCTACACTATACAGGAGAAGAAAATATGATGGACTAAATGTCGAAATTAGATTTATGACCCTTTATGACAGCGGGTTTATTGCTTTTATTGTTTTATTACTTTATTTCTGTCCCCTTATGACCTTCCGTTTTTCCGGACTGTTTGTGTCCACATGTACAGGAAGCTATTGGGTGTGGCTGTTCACCCCCTCCACAAACCCACCGGCTGTTTAAATAAAAGGGGGTAGAAAGGTGATGATGGTGACGAAAAATGTAAGAAAAGCATTAATAATAAAAAGGTTGGATTTTAAGCTTTAAGAGTTCTCACAGGCTGAAGTGTGTTGCACGGAGTTCAGTTTGTCAGTGTGTGTGTGTGTGTGTGTGTGTGTGTGTGTGTGTGTGTGTGTGTGTCGCGCAGGGCCGTGCAGAGACCGTTGGAGGGGCAGGTGCTCAAAGTATAAAAGGGGCTCATGAACAAGGCTTTTAATCGGGCTGTGCTCAAAATATCAATGCAGCAATATATTGACACATTCCTTTCTGATACGCGTTTCAGTACGGATGTTTCTGTATTGATATGGCAGCTAATGCTGTGATGCAGTTTACCCTTAAAGACCGAGACAGCCGCCCGCGGCTAAAAATAACTATCGTTCTAAAATGTTTAATAACTTTTTAACCGCTAATCCAATCTGTATGCTGTAAACCGCACAGTAAAGAGGAGAATCTCCGCTTTCCATAGGTATAATATGTTTCGCGATTGATCATTCAGAGGCTCCATAGTCAGCGTGGATGCGTCATCAAAATATGCAGCATTGATTTGTCCAAGAAACACACGTGGGTTGTTCCCCTGAGCCAAACAGATTTTTTTTTTTTATTAGTCCCACTATGGAGCCAGAATGGTGACTTTAAAATTTGGCATCACAAATTAAAATTGTCATTGAAAACAAAAGCAGAACTGAAAAAGGAAACATTGGCATTGAAACATTTGCATTGAAAACAGTTGTATTGGCATTGAAACAAGTATTGGCACTGAAAAAATAAAATTATTAAAATATTTTTATTGAATTGGGATTTATTTGTATTTTTCAATGACAATCTTCAGATTTTTTCTTCATGTCACTCTTTTTCAGTGACAGTTTTTTTTTACAATGTCAGTTTTTTTTCAATGTCACTGATTTTCAGTTTCAACTTTCTACCATTGTTTTGGCGTGGAGAGGGGCGGGGTCTGAGGGGAGGGGTAAGTAGAGCGTAGTTTGCATATCATTTGCATATAGGTATACTGAAGCCGTCACCAGCTCTGAAGCCGCATGACTAATGTCCAGTTTACCGGGAACTTCCAAGCTGCAAGTTTAAGTCTTTTTTTATATTTTTTTATCTGCCATTTATATGTTTTCTCGTGCAACCTGGCCGGCTTGGTTAACTTTTAACGGCCGTTATGCTGTTTTGTTTTTTCCGACGTCGACTGGAACATGTAAATTAGCCTACTAACATTAGCCGTGTTGGCTAACTTAACTGTGGTTAGCGCGGCTGTGTAAGTTACACTACTGACATCCCCAACCACACACACACACACACACCGGAGACAGACGTTACCCCTAGGGCCGCGAGTGTGCTTTTATCTGTATTTAATTTAGTTGTGCTGCTGCACAAGACCTCATAAACGTGCTAACGCAAAACGTTATACGCAAAACAGCATAACGGCCGTTAAAAGTTAAGCAAACCGGCCAGGTTGCACGTGAATAAACATGTAAATGGCAGATAAAAAAACAGACTTGCGGCTTGGAAGTTCCCGGTAAACTGGACATTAGTCATGCAGCTTCAGAGCTGGTGACGGCTTCAGTATACCTATATGCAAATGATATGCAAACTACGCTCTACTTACCCCTCCCCTCAGACCCCGCCCCTCTCCACGCCAAAACAGTGACAGAAAGTTGAAACTGAAAATCAGTGACATTGAAAAAAAACTGACATTGTAAAAAAAAACTGTCACTGAAAAAGAGTGACATGAAGAAAAAATCTGAAGATTGTCATTGAAAAATACACATAAATCCCAATTCAATAAAAATATTTTAATAATTTTATTTTTTCAGTGCCAATACTTGTTTCAATGCCAATACAACTGTTTTCAATGCAAATGTTTCAATGCCAATGTTTCCTTTTTCAGTTCTGCTTTTGTTTTCAATGACAATTTTAATTTGTGATGCCAAATTTTAAAGTCACCATTCTGGCTCCATATCCCACCCCCCTGTGCCCAGATTCGCTGAAACTTTCATCAACTCAACCAATAAACACAGTGTTTGGTCTTTTGAACCACGAATCACGTTTCTCTGAAAAATGAACGTGGGTGTGAATTTGCATGCATCATGAAACCAGACAGTAATAAACTCGTGCAAAGCGCTCTCTCAGAGCACAGCCAGTATATTTCTCTATTTGTATGTAGTTTGTCTTTTACACATTTTCACTATTATATTTTCCTCAATTTGTGTTTGAGAAGATTATGTGCAGAGAGGTTGAAATGTCCGTTTATGAAAATAGCCGCCCGCATGTAAAAGTAGCCTCAGTATATTTTATTTCACGGTTTGTTGTCACAACTTGATGTATTGTTTGCGTTTGTTTTTCATGCCCAAATTATAATATATTTATCTGAAGAAAAATGTTTGTTTCAGTGTTGTTATTAAATAACAATCTTTCTATTTACTTTATTACTTGAACTTTTTAAGACACATTATCAGTCAATAAAATACACCTGTTTTCACTCAAAAACCCTAGAAACGCCTAGAATAATGTTATAATAAATGGCTATAACTTGCTGAGGGATTGTTACATGTAGACAAAATTTAATCTGGAAGTGTAAAACAACTAAATCTAACTTTCTAAAGGAAAAAAATCCAAACTTCATGAAGTTCTGTTCGAGTTCACAGTAAAAACATCACATTTTTGCTGCCATTTTTCTTGAAATTATATTAATTGAATCCATTCTCAGAATAAATAAATGTAAAATTGGGACATCAAATGAGCTAGATGGAAACTTGAGGTTCTCCTGTTTAAAATGATATATAGCACTTGATGCTAACTGCTAGAATGGGGAAAAACAAAGAAAAGTAGAGGCACATCAGGCGCCCCAAAAATGTTGTAGGTCTTTAAGGGTTAAGAAACCTTTAAAAGGTCAAAAGTTAAAAAAATATTTTTAAAGTAAAAAAAAAAATCTTTGCTCCTATTAATAACTCTGGGATTAGAAACTGTTATACTTCTGATTCTGTTATACAGTAGTAATAGTAAAGAACAGCTGTTATAGTAAACTGTAGGTAGGACACGGTCATTACTCAAAATCAACGTGGCCCGTTACGCACAGTACTGAATAGTTTTATTTATCGTCATGTCAGTATCTGTGGCTATTTTCATGGCAAAAACTGAATTACAAATATACAAGAGTTACATTTATGCAATAAAAATAAAAAAATAAGCACAAAAAAACAAACAGCAAGATTTTACAAGATTTTTAACCTTAACTTCTAAAAGCTTTTCTGGTAAAATCTTAATCTCAAATTCCTAAATAAATCCTTTAGTGTGTTTGCTGCTGATACTGCTGGAGTATATCTGAGACTATAGACATTAACACAAGCGGTGACACTTCACACTAAGGGCTGTGCATCAGACTGACATGATGACACGTGTCATGAATATGAAGGAGTTTTTATGTATGTTTATAACAACTGTCATTAAGTGTCGTTCGTTCAATTATGTCATTTTAATGCAAAGATGACATTATGTGAGATGTCTTTGTTAGTGATAGTGACAAACTTTAAAATGTAAAGTTGTCATAACAAACACATCTCACATAATGTCATCTTTGCATTAAAAATGACATAATTGAGTGAACGACACTTCCTTCCTTCCTAATTCCAAAAAAAGGTGGGCAGTTTGACACTCACTATGTCAGATAAATCCATTTATCTAGCCAGGAATGCTAACAGCAAATTATCTCCTTATTCGCTGAACAAAGAGCAATTTTCTTCATGACTCCAGACTGTCTCTGTCGTGGCCCCCAAAATGTGGTCATCATGCCACCAACGGAAGATCGGAGCCTTACAGGGGATGATCAAATTCTGCAAACAATAATAAAGTTGTTTTGAAATCATTTTAATCTGTTGAGTTAATAGTGACGAATAAATGACTCAATATTCTTTTGATTTATATTCAAATGGCTTTACATAGAAAATGCTTTTCACTTTAGGATCATCTAAAATTGCATGACAAGATCTTACCGAACATTTTTTTCATAAAGGGTCATTAATCTTATTTCGACATTTAGTCAATCATATTTTCTTTTTACAGGTAATGTAAGACTTCATTTTCAGTTTGGAATAAACCTGCTATTACGTGTTATCCTGCATGGAAGCACAAGTTGATTGGATTTCGTTCATAACTGTATATTTTCGTTCATAACTGTATATTTTCGTTCATAACTGTATAAATGTTTTTTCTTCTAGACCATGAATTTTGGAGACCTCATTTCATACACTCGTAAAGGTGGTTTGTACACACACTGGGCGGTGTACACTGGGAAGAATGAAAAGGGACAAGACACGGTTGTTCAGTTTACAGGTTCAGTGTATCTCTGACCAACCACTGTTTTACTAAAAGTGCTTCTTATATACTAACACGGATACGCTCATTCTGCACATCTGTTAGCGTCTGTGTTTCAGCTACTGCTTTATGCCGTAATGGATTAAAAACCACAGTTATAGGCGATACTTGACACCAGGAATGGGAGAAAAAGCTCATTTATCTACATGTGAATCATGTGCATAATTGTATTCATGGTCTGTATGCGTAATGCAATGCGAATATTAAATTAGTGTTGATTATCGAATGTCAACTTGTTATTTTAACAGCAACAGTGATCAGTATTTTCTTTTTTCAGCTAAACATTCCTGTCTCAAAGCACTAACTCCATCACACGTCCTCATTCCTGTTGACATAGGCAAGACCAAATGCCCTAAACCACTGCAATGTCTAAAACTACATAATGAAGAATTAAACTACCTAGAAACATATTTTGAACATGAGTACATAATATGAAATGTGTATTGCAGGAAAATGTGTTTTATTAAGGATTTAAAATGCATTTAAACAATAGCCTGTTGTGTAATCGTTCTTAAACAGTCAGGTCTCCAGATAACTGTACAGAGTACACTGTGCAGGACGTGCTTGTCTCGGGTATATTTTGTTCATTATCCAGACATGGTCAGGTGACTTTTAACTGTTAGTTATATCACATTATTATTTTTACATACGTTTACCCATTTGGGTTTTTACCTGATCACTCTAGGAATGGGGGAAAGTTTGGCTTTGACAGTTCAATATTTCCTTTAGGTGAACCTGGATCACTCGATAAATCAAGAGCAAAGGTGGAGGCAGGACTGCTCGAGCCTGGTGGCAAAGTCAACAATCAATTGGATTCGCAATTGCCAGTATTGGATCAGAAACACATGCAAGCAAATATTGCTACAGTTTTGGGTAAAAAAAATTATGATCCATTAGCCAACAACTGTGAGCACGTAGCCACATTTATTCGCTACGGGACTGAACGATCACTACAGGTAACATTTCAAATCTATTCTATTCTATATAACTCTGATGACAAACAGAGCCTGAAGCAGGCCTGACATTACCACAACACTATATAATAACCCTGCACATGAACATCAGCTTCTAATGGCCTTATATTGCTCTTTTCTCTTTTGTGCAGGCGGAACAAGCTCTCAAAACCCAAAAACACTTTCAAGATGAAATAGCAGGGACCTTCGGTTCACCTTTCCACTGATAAAATAGGAAGATGTAAATCATTTCTTCAATCTGAAATCCTTCTCCACTGCACTCTGGCGCTTTACCTCATCTTAAAAAACAAGACGAAAGGCTTCCTGTATTCCTCAGTTGTTAATCGCTTTGGATAAAGGTGTTTGCTAAAAGAATAAATGTTAATGAATGGCTTTCCCCCAATCATATTAAAGTAGATTTGGCTCCAAAGTGTCTTGATTGTACACGAATATCTTCAGTTTCACAAGAAATATGTGACTTTTAGAACAGGTATTTTATGTCACTTTGAGAAGTGTTTTAAAGCAGTCAGAGGGATCATTAAAAGTGCTCTTGTTTTAAACTATCGATTCCCTGCTTCTCTACAAGCGGCTCGGTGCTCATCTCATCAGAGAGAAGTAACCTATCCCCATTTTTTTTTTTTTTTATTGTTCGTGAAATAATACATACAGTAAGTTATACATAATACATACAGTGTGGGGTAAAACAAACTCAAAGGAAAAAAAAAATATATATATATATATATTTATTTATTTATTTATATATTTATTTATATAATAGACAACTGCTAAATAATAGGTAGTAAAAACAAAAACATAAAACAGACAAATTGACACAAAAGGTAGTGAAAAGAAACAGCTTGTACTTAGGATATGTATTTAGGGAGTAGTTAGATGTCATTTTAAATGGAAAAAAATAACATCTAACATGAACTTTTCATCTTGACACATTGACAATATGCAAGACATGAACTTATGCAAGACTTGACCTCCGCCCTTCTTTTAGATTGAAGGGAAGGGAAAGAGAACCATTTGGAAGGGGAGAAAGAGAGACAGAAAAGAAAGATACCAATATTACTAAAAAAGAATAATAATAATAATTAGTTACAATGATCACTATCTAAACCGGCATACTTTATTTATTTATTTATTTATTTATTGACTTTATCAGCTTCATTACAGGTACCCAAAGACGTTTGTCGTAGGGGAACACTGAATTATTTTGCTGTTACAGTGAATTGTCAAAGCATATTTACTCAAGTTAAAATAAAAGATTAAAAGAAAAGGGAGAATAAAATACTTAATAAAGGTATGCGAAGTCCATTTAAAATCCATAATCATTTAAAAGTCTACACATATATGGAATAGGGGATCTCTTAAATTGTTCCGTTCGGCATCTGGGGATTGTCAGTTATGAAGAGTTCCTCATCTGGCGTCCAGTCAGCTGCTCCCTGAGTGGTGTCAGCCAATCTCTAAAGCTAGACTTATATAGCTTCCTAGCAAAATCAAGGCTCAATTGGACTCGTCTCTCTGCTAGTGTACTCAATCCAAGAAAAGAGAGGGCATCAGAATATCCTTCGTACCTTCGTCCCAGTATGATTTTACAAACTCTTTTCTGCACTCTTTCCAACCTTTTAATTTGGTCAGTGGTCAAGGAATTATGCCAAACTGGGACTGCATACTCTAACACTGGACGTACGTACCCAGTATAGATGGTAACCAGTTCCTGATCATGAACTCCAAATTTCTTTAGCCGGCGGAAAGCAAAACGCTTTCTATTAGCTGAGGACAACATGTGGTCCACTTGTCTGTCCCATTTTAAGTCACTCTGAATGGTTATTCCTAAGATCTTAACAGAGTCACAGATGTTTAGGATATTCTGATCTATAGAAAGTTGTGGCCAAGTTGGCAAGTGTTTCATACGGGAGACATGTAAGACATTACATTTTTTTGAGTTGAGTTTCATTTTATGGTCCTCAACCCAAATGCCAAGGTTATTTAATGTGAGCTGGAGAGTACAGGGCTGTTGAACTGTCCACCTTTGGGCCATAGTCATGTCATCCACGTATTTCCAGTGATTTATTTGATCTTGAAGAGCACTGTTAATCAGTGCTAGGAAGATTATGGGTCCCAATATGGTTCCCTGGGCAACTCCACATGAAGGATACTCCCAATCAGATAAATATCCATGGTAACGCACTCTTTGACGGCGATTAGACATAAAATTACTGATCCATGGAACTAGACTAGGTCTCGCTCCTAGATCCAGGAGGCACTTTATTGCTACTGTGTGGTCGACAGAATCAAAAGCTTTTGCAAAATCTGTTGTAACTAATGTGCACACTGAACCTGGTTCATCACAAGTTTTATACACAAAGTCCATCAGGCTAACTAAATTATGTGTTGTAGAATGATTGTGTCGACTACCGAACTGCCTAGGATCTAGGTTTGGTGTGATATCATTCACGATCCATTGCTCAATACATTTTTCACAGATTTTTGACAATTGGGATGTTAGTGAGATTGGATACTTCACTGAGAGTCGAGCGAGTAAGGACTCCAAGGCTAAGTCTCCGCAGGGCGGCCGCTTCCCCCCCCAGGGACATGGACACATATCCACACAGAACATCATCTAGACCCTCTTGTTGAGTAGTTGGGAGAAGGAGATGTAGAAGAAGGGGATAAGGGGGATAAAGATGGGGAAAATGAGAACAAATACATAAACACTATACCATATAGTACAAACATATTACATATATACATATATATGCATACGTTCAGAAATAAATACATTGTAATAATAATAATAATAATAATAATAATAAATAAAATAAAAATATATATATCTGTATATCACCTTTGATATAATGGGGAGGTTCTGATATATGGGGAAAAAAGGAAAATAAATACGTAATAATAATAACTGAGGATATTAAGTATTTTTTAGCATTAAAATTAATGCAATATTACTTTTGCCACACAGGTAGCTTAGCTATAATATATATATATATATGAAAAAAAAATTATATATATATATATATATATATATATATATATATATATATATATATATATATATATATATATATATATATATATACAGTCTTGTTCAAAATAATAGCAGTACAATGTGACTAACCAGAATAATCATGGTTTTTCGTATATTTTTTTATTGCTACGTGGCAAACAAGTTACCAGTAGGTTCAGTAGATTCTCAGAAAACAAATGAGACCCAGCATTCATGATATGCACGCTCTTAAGGCTGTGCAATTGGGCAATTAGTTGAATTAGTTGAAAGGGGTGTGTTCAAAAAAATAGCAGTGTGGCATTCAATCACTGAGGTCATCAATTTTGTGAAGAAACAGGTGTGAATCAGGTGGCCCCTATTTAAGGATGAAGCCAACACTTGTTGAACATGCATTTGAAAGCTGAGGAAAATGGGTCGTTCAAGACATTGTTCAGAAGAACAGCGTACTTTGATTAAAAAGTTGATTAGAGAGGGGAAAACCTATAAAGAGGTGCAAAGAATGATAGGCTGTTCAGCTAAAATGATCTCCAATGCCTTAAAATGGAGAGCAAAACCAGAGAGATGTGGAAGAAAACGGAAGACAACCATCAAAATGGATAGAAGAATAACCAGAATGGCAAAGGCTCAGCCAATGATCACCTCCAGGATGATCAAAGACAGTCTGGAGTTATCTGTAAGTACTGTGACAGTTAGAAGACGTCTGTGTGAAGCTAATCTATTTTCAAGAATCCCCCGCAAAGTCCCTCTGTTAAAAAAAGGCATGTGCAGAAGAGGTTACAATTTGCCAAAGAACACATCAACTGGCCTAAAGAGAAATGGAGGAACATTTTGTGGACTGATGAGAGTAAAATTGTTCTTTTTGGGTCCAAGGGCCACAGGCAGTTTGTGAGACGACCCCCAAACTCTGAATTCAAGCCACAGTACAAAGTGAAGACAGTGAAGCATGGAGGTGCAAGCATCATGATATGGGCATGTTTCTCCTACTATGGTGTTGGGCCTATTTATCGCATACCAGGGATCATGGATCAGTTTGCATATGTTAAAATACTTGAAGAGGTCATGTTGCCCTATGCTGAAGAGGACATGCCCTTGAAACGGTTGTTTCAACAAGACAATGACCCAAAACACACTAGTAAACGGGCAAAGTCTTGGTTCCAAACCAACAAAACTAATGTTATGGAGTGGCCAGCCCAATCTCCAGACCTTAATCCAATTGAGAACTTGTGGGGTGATATCAAAAATGCTGTTTCTGAAGCAAAACCAAGAAATGTGAATGAATTGTGGAATGTTGTTAAAGAATCATGGAGTGGAATAACAGCTGAGAGGTGCCACAAGTTGGTTGACTCCATGCCACACAGATGTCAAGCAGTTTTAAAAAACTGTGGTCATACAACTAAATATTAGTTTAGTGATTCACAGGATTGCTAAATCCCAGAAAAAAAAAATGTTTGTACGAAATAGTTTTGAGTTTGTACAGTCAAAGGTAGACACTGCTATTTTTTTGAACACACCCCTTTCAACTAATTGCCCAATTGCACAGCCTTAAGAGCGTGCATATCATGAATGCTGGGTCTCGTTTGTTTTCTGAGAATCTTCTGAACCTACTGGTAACTTGTTTGCCACGTAGCAATAAAAAAATATACGAAAAACCATGATTATTCTGGTTAGTCACATTGTACTGCTATTATTTTGAACAAGACTGTATATATATATATATATACACACACACACATACATATACATATATACACACACATATATATATATATATATATATATATATATATATATATATATATATATATATATATATATATATATATATATATTAATAATAGTAAATAAATAAAAAATTACAACCCCAAATCAGAAAAAGTTGGGACAGTATGGAATGTGCAAATGAAATAAAAAAGTAGTGATTTCTAAAATTACTTTGACTTGTATTTCATTGCAGACAATATGAACACAAAATATTTCATGTTTTGTCTGGTCAACTTCATGTCATTTGTAAATATGCATCCTTTCCTGTCATTCAGACCTGCAACACATTTCAAAAAAAGTTGGGACAGTAAAGCATTTACCACTTTGTAATGTTGCCATTCCTTTTCACAACATTTAAAAGACGTTTAGGGACTGAAGACACCAAGTGATGAAGTGTTTCAGGTGTCATTTTGTCCCATTCTTCCTCCAAACAAGTCTTAAGGTAGGCAACAGTACGGGGTCTTCGTGCGCCACACATTCTCTATTGGAGACCGGTCGGGACTGCAGGCAGGCCAGTCAAGTACCCGTACCCTCTTCCTCCGCAGCCGGTGTCATGAAAAATCCTGTCCCCCTGTGAAATCGTGTCCGCAAGGACCCCAAGAGCGATTCTATTGGCTGAAAGAAATTTGAATAGGTAATCTGTTCAGAGCCAATAGGTAATCTGTTCAGAGCCTGATTACAATTCTTACACAATCGCGTTTTGATTTTTGCTGTTTAAATTGTGTTAAAATAGTCTTTAATGTCTTAAAAAGCATATGTTTCATATATTAGTAGTATATAACTGAAGCTATAAGTGCTTATATAAGTATATAATTCAGAACATGTTTTTGCTCCCATTATAGCAATCAATTAAATATTTTAAATAAATATTTTGCGTGTGTACTTATTATGCAATGAATTTATAGTTTATTAGTTTATTATTTAGTTATTTTTAAACAATTAATTGTCCAGAACCATGTATAACAACTTTTAATCAGGCATTTAAAACCGCTACCAGCGGACACGATTTCACAGGGGGACAGGATTTGTCATGACACCGGGACTCTGTAATGTGTGCAGAATGTGGTTTTGCATTGTCTTGTTGAAATATGCATGGACGTCCCTGGAAAAGATATCTTCTTGAAGGCAGCATATTATGCTCCAAAATCTCTATGTACTTTTCAGAATTAATGGTGCCTTCACAGAAGTGCAAGTTAGCTGTTGCTGGTAACAGTCTGGATGATCCTTTTCTTCTTTGGTCTGGAGCACACGGCGTCCATTCCTCCCCAAAAATACCTGAAATACTGATTCATCTGACCACAGTACACATTTCCACTGTGTGATGGTCCATCCCAGATGCCTCCGAGCCCAAAGAAGTCGACGGCGCTTCTGGACACTGTTAACATAAGGCTTCCTTTTGGCACAGTACAGTTTTAACTGGCATTTGTGGATGTAACTACGTATTGTGGTACTTGACAAAGGTTTGCCAAAGTAGTCCTGAGCCCATGTGGTGATATCGCTTCTAGATGAATGACGATTCTTGATGCAGTGCCGCCTGAGGGACCGGAGATCACGGTTGTTCAGCTTAGGCTTGCGGCCTTGTCCTTTACGCACTGAAATTCCTCCAGATTCCTTGAATCTTGTAATTATGTTATGCACTGTTGAATGTGAAATATCCAAATCTCTTCCTATCTTTCTTTGAGGAACATTGTTTTTAAACACTTCAATAATTTTCTCACGTATTTGTTGGCAAACTGGCGATCCTCGGCCCATCTTTGCTCCTAAAGGATTAGATCTTTCTTGGACGCTGCTTTTGTACCAAATCATAATTTCAATCACCTGTTGACATCACCTGTTTCAAATCGCATCATTATTTAACCCTTTTACCTCATTACTAGCCCTAAATTACTCCTGTCCCAACTTTTTTTGAAATGCGTTGCAGGTCTGAATGACAGGAAAGGATGCATATTTACAAATGACATGAAGTTGACCAGACAAAACATGAAATATTTTGTGTTCATATTGTCTGCAATGAAATACAAGTCAAAGTAAATTTAGAAATCACTACTTTCTTTTTTTATTTGCGTTTTCCAAACTGTCCCAACTTTTTCTGATTTGGGGTTGTATAATGATACAGATTATATTATGTAATACATCGCCTTACATTAATGTACAAATATATATTGTTTTTTCATACATATAGACCTACTTATTACATAAGAATATTTCGATCAGTATTTTCAGATTTTGCAGTGTGTTGAGTAGAGATACTCGTAATGGTATTTATGGCGCGTACATAATTACACGTGCAAAAAAAAAAAAAAAAAAAAAAGTAGGTTAACAGTTACAAAGGGATCAGTTTTATAAAGCTAATACATGTTCAAAACTATGTGTAGAGGTGTATTATCTTAATATTTCTTCTGGCATGTTCTTATTACCATAGGGGGATCCATTCATTTGTATTGTTTATATAGTATCTAATTATATAATTTAGTGATTTAAGATATAATGATTGAAATAATTGAAATGCCTGGATACTGTCTACTTATCTATATAATAGAGGAGTGGGGTGAATTGTTTTATAAATGTGTCCAATGGGTTTTTTGCTATTGCTGTTTGTCTTTCATTGGTTATGTGATCTCTTAATAAGTGAGTCCAGTGTGTGGTAGAGATGTTAGTTTTGTCTTTCCAGTGTAAGATAATTGTTTTTTTTGGCAATGGCTAGAGACCAGAGTAATGGAGCAGTGTGTTCTATTGTATTCGGTATTATTGATGTATCACCTAACAGGCATAGTGATGGGGAGATTGGGATGTTACTGTTGAAAAGTATTGAAATAGTTTTGATAACTTCCTTCCAGAACAGGGTGAGAGAGAGATGGACATAACCACATCGCATGGAGATATGTGTCTGGTGTGTTTAGAGTACAGTGTACGCATTTGTCTGTTTCGGTTAAACCCATTTTAAACAATTTTTGTTGTTCTATGTAATACTTTATATTTGATAAATTGAATGTCTTTATTTATACTGAAGCTGAATACATTAGTACAGATTGTGTTCCAGAAACTGATGTCTGTATGTATATTGAGATCCTTTTCCCATTTTTTGATGGGTGCATAGCATGTATCATCTGCTGAATTTAATGAATCATATATTTTCCGTATTAGTTTCGATGATTGGCTAATCGTCTCCATTTTGTCTAATACTGGTGCCTGTTGTATTTGTAAGTGACCGGTTTTAGTAGTGATTGCACTCTTTATTTGTAAATAAAAGTAATGGTGATTTTTATCTAGACTGTTTTTTTTGATAACTCTTCAAACTGTAGGAATTTATTGTCCTTATATACATGATGTAAATACACAATGCCCTTCTCCATCCATTTTTTATTGACAAGTGGGAGTTTGTTAATGGTAAAGTCTGGGTTATTCCAGATTGGCGAGAGGTTATGTAGCGAAAAAGATTGACAGGTTATTTTATTAATTTTCCACCACGCCATTAGTGTAGTCTGGGTTGCGGTGTTATGAAATAGTTCATGTTTTTTAAAGGGGCGGTGAGATGCTGTTTCATGCATACTGAGCTTTTTACACTGTTAAAGACTCGGATTCCCATCCTCAACATAGTCAATGTTTCAAACACTAATGTTGGACGTTTGATGGAGTATTTCTGTGTTAAAAATACTCCTTCCGGTTTCTCACAAGTTTCTGAGAGTTTTTTTCGAGTATGGGTCGGCTTGACGTTAATAGAGCGGAAGGTCCTTGTATGGGCCGTACGGGCTCTTCTCCCGGTAGGGTGCGCGTGCGTGACTAGAGCGAGAGAGGAAATGCACGCCCCATAAACACTCTCAGCTGCAGATCCAGTCGTCCGTGAACACTTCTGTCGTTATAGTCCACGCCGCGCTCCACTTTATTCCTATGGGTGACGTCGAGCGACTTCAACGCTTCAGCACAGCATTCTGGGAAGGCAGCGCTGCATTTGAACCGATTTGAACGCAGAAATGCTTCAGTCGCGTTGCAAAGTGGATCTCCACACTCCAAGAAGTGTGTTTCTGACGGAGCGGTCCCAGTGATAAAGGTTCGGTCCTGCTGTGGAAGCAGCCGGTGAGTTAAACTGCTTCAGATGTCTGTGCTGTCGGCTATCGTCGCGTGAGTAAACATCAGTAAACGACACGATCGCGTGCTTCGTCATTCAAATGCGCTAACGGACTCCATTGCTGTTCTCTGTATAACGTTACACTAGTATGACGTGCAAAACCATTTTGCTTGCTACTGCTAAGGTTTAGTCGCATACAATAGTCCATAAACCGAATCATGTCCTCATAAACTGAGAGTAAAGACAAATGTTGAGAGGCCACTAAATACAGTCCATACCACAGAGACGGACGTCCTGCTGCTGCTGCTTATATTTCAGCCTCCGAATTAGATGCTGGATCATCTATTAGCTGAGATAGCGATGGGTTTCTCCACGCTTGAGGACGTCACCGCTTTGTTCGCGCTCGTCATTCTTTAGCTCCGCCCACACGATACGCCTCCAGGCGCTCAGTTTTTTCCGGAAAGACTCGGTTACAGCCCATATTTCTTTTATAAATATAATAAAACAAAAGACTTTTCGGAGATATGAAGGATGCAATACTATAGGTACTCAAGATTGACATGAGATTGACTGAAGCTGAGTGTTTCACCCCCCCCCCCCCCCCCCCCTTTAATAGTATTACTAAAACGTGGTAAATCAGATATTGGGATTTCTTGACATGCTGTTTGTTCTAATTATATCCATGAATTGTGATGGTGGTCATTATTTTTCCATTTAGTTAGGTGTTGTAGCTGTGCTGAAAGATAGTAGTATTGAAAGTTCAGTGCAGACAGTCCTCCTTGTTCTTTAGTTTTTAGTAGTGTTCGTAATGCAATTCTAGGTTTTTGATTTTTCCAATAGAAATGGTTTATTATGCTGTCTAATGTATTAAACCATTTTTTAGGGGGTTGTATAGGAAGCCTGGTAAAGAGATAATTTATTTTCGGTAGTACTGACATTTTGATTGCGGCTATTCTTCCTATAGTTGAGATCGGTAGGTTCGTCCATCTCTTTAGATCATTCTCGGTTGTTTTTAATGTTGGGGTAAAATTTAGATCAAACAGATCTGATATATTTGGAGAGAAATGGATTCCTAAATATGTAATGTTACCTACCCTGAACTGATTGGTTTTTTTAAGAATAGTGGTGGTTCCGAAGTCTTTATATAATGGGAGTATTACTGATTTATTCCAACTTATGGAGTAATCGGATATGTTTGAATAGTTGTTGATAAGTTTCATAATTTCTGACAAAGACTTTTCTGGATTCTGTAAGTATAGTATAATGTCATCTGCATATAATGATATTTTATGTTCAGTACTGTTTGATTTATAACCTTTAATATTGTTATTTTGTCTAATTGCTATTGCCAAAGGTTCTATAAATAGTGCAAAAAGTAGCGGAGATAACGGGCATCCCTGCCTGGTACCTCTCTGCAGTTTAAATGGTGTTGATGTGATATCATTGGGGATAACTGATGCTGTTGTTCCCTTTCGTTCAGTCACTCCGACGTAACGTCAGTGACTGACGAATGGGGGTTTCGCCTAGAAGCCCATCATCTTCGAGATCTTAGAAAGCGCCCAATGGCAGTGCCAATGCCATGGGCATGCGAATTTGCATGCGTAACTCCGCCTACCCACCTGGGTATATAAGGAAGTAGCTGGCATGAATCGCATTATGTTTCTGCTTCGGAGCCAAGAGCATCTCTTCACTCCGGCAAGCCTGAATTCTGAAGTCCTCTCTTCAGTCTTCGAGACGAGCGGTTCTCCAGGGTGTTGGTGTAACGGCGCGTTCCAGCGATCTCACATTGCCTGCCTGCTGATCTGTGCAGTGATCTGCAACAGCTGTGTGTGTTTTCCCTGGGCGCTTCGGCACTCTGCAGAGCTTCCTCTCACAAAAAGAGCTTGCGTGTGGCACGTCTTTTTCAAGACGGGTTGCCCGCGCACTTCCGGGTGCGGTCGATATCTGTTGCTGTCTTTGGGACGCATTCACTGCTCGACGTGTTTGGGCCCAGCACGTTCGGACAGTGTTTGTGGATGTGCTGTGTTCCCTCTGTGGGAACATGACCATCGCGATGTTGTGGTCGAGACTCAATGATCTCTGTAAAGAGAGAGAGTCCCCTCTGCCACACCCCGATCTACCATCTCCGAGAGAGGTGGTACTTTGGCTGGTGGCCAGGGTGACCTGAGGGCGGTGCTGTGGTATTAAGAACCCCGACGATCATTCCTCGGGCCACTCCCGCCCTCTTGCACATCGCTTCCAGTGAGTGTTGGACTGAAACAGCGGGACCGTCTGCTGACGCCCCGTTCGTTTAGTTCATACTCCAGATAGCGGCGAGAGGTCGATTGCCGCATCTCAAGGTGGGCTAGAGTCCTTTGGGGATGACGATTCGGCTATGCTCCGCCTCCGGGTGTGGTAGCACTGTAGAATCTGACCTAGAGTTGACAGCCATGTTATCTCGGGCAGCCGCGAGCCTCGGGCTGGTGTGAATCTCCGCCCTGTCACGAGTGCTCGCGGTTGGGCGATTGGTTTTTGGAGGTGGCACCCGACAGCTGCGGGCCCCGCCCCCAATGCCATTTCGCTCCCGAGATGCATGAGGAGTGCACGCGGTCCGGGAGATCTCCGGGTCTTCCCGCGACCGTTTGGTGGCCTCCTCCGCCTTCTCTGCCCTCGAGGGGTCGCGGCCTAAGGGTACACTGGGGTCCCTCCCCCTCGGTCAGGTGCTCTGTTGCGCACTTCGGTGTCCACTGAGTGCTTTGACTTGACGCGGTGAGGCTATCCTAAGCGCCCTCCCAAGCCTGCTGGCTCGTCTACTTCGGTGGCGTAGTCCAGCAGTGTTATGGGGTAAGCTGCCGCCCCGATGCGTATGCACGAGGACAGAGCTGATCCAGGGCTTACGAGCCCCCTCGCAGAGCAGACCCCAGTGGAACGCGAGTCCTTCCCTGGTCTCCTCTGTCAGGGCGCAGTCGTTACCAGTGCCTCGACACCGGGCCGCTATGCCACCCGAGTCCGGGCCGGTAACACTGCCTCGAGGAAGGCGTGCCGCCACCGATCCCGCCCAGCGCGGCATAGGTGACCACACGCCCCCTGGGTCAGGAGATGTCCACAGCTGTGGTCCGGGAAAGACAACTGGCCTTACTTGGTCGATGTGGGACGGCTGAGTGAGCCCGCCTCCTCAGCTCGCCCATATCCCAGGCCGGCCTTATCGGCGGCACAGTTAGGGACTGCGCCCAACAGTTCTTGGCTGTCCCCAGAGGCAGACTGAGGCCATCTGCCCCGGCGGCCCGCTGCTGCACCTAAGCGCCGCCGGCACAGTTGCCTCAGCCTCCTCGCCGCCTGGGCGACTTCCTGCGACCCCCTCCCGCGTGGCCACAGCAGCAGCCTTCACCCTGGCCACGCCACAGGGCGCGCTGCAGGAAGCCGTCCCAGTCCGCGCCAGCCCCGCAGCCTGCTGAAAATAGGCCAGCGGCGCTCCGGACGCGGACAGCTCTGGGATGGGCAGTTCTTTCATGGGACGGTGGCAGGTCCGCCCCTTCCCCCGGTGGAGGGCCGGGGGAGAATCCTTTGTCCAGCTGCTGGCCCACGGGTCAGCAGCAACCTTTGTAGAAAGAACTGATTAACCCATCCCTGAGCACCCAGAGACCGGTGACGGCAGTGTGCGCCGCCCCCGGGCCACGCCGCTCTCGTCCCTCTCTGTCGCCAGCCCCCTCTCAGAGCAGACCCCAGTGGAACGTGAGTCCTTCCCTGGTCTCCTCTGTCAGGGTGCAGCCGTTACCGCCGCCCCGACACCGGGCCGCTACGCCACCCGAGTCCGGGCCGGTAACGCTGCCTCGCTGCCCCACCGAGGGTACGCCGGTGCTCCGCGTGACCCCGTTGGTACACTCCCTGGGAGCGTGGCTACAGCTGCCGGGTCTGTCCCGCTGGGTCGCACGGACCATCCGGCTCGGCTACGCGATTCAGTTCGCGCGAGCTCCTCCCCGCTTCCGGGGTGTCCGGTACATCGTGGTGGGGTCCAATGCCCCAGTCATGCGTGCGGAGATCGCGACCCTACTGGCGAAGGTTGCGGTCGAGCTTGTCCCTCCAGCCGAGATGAAGTCCGGCTCCTACAGCCCTTACTTCATTGTACCAAAGAATCCGGTGGGTTACGACCGATCCTGGACCTTCGCGTCCTGAACCGATCCCTGTTCAAGGTTTCCGTTCAGGATGTTGACTGCGAAACGCCTTTTCGAATGCGTTCGTCCATGCGATTGGTTTGCAGCGATCGACCTGAAGGACGCGTACTTCCATGTGTCCATCCTTCCGCGACACAGACCGTTCCTGCGGTTTGCGTTCGAAGGGCGGGCATATCAGTATGCCGTACTACCATTCGGGCTAGCTCTGTCCCCTCGCGTCTTCACGAAGATTGTCGAGGCAGCCCTTGCGCCACTCAGGCAACAAGGGGTTCGCATCCTGAACTATCTCGACGACTGGCTCATACTGGGCCACTCTCGGGACCGGGTGTGCGAACACAGAGACCTGGTTCTCCACCACTTAGCTCGTTTGGGCCTTCGGGTCAACTGGGAGAAGAGCTTACTCTGCCCCGTGCAGAGGATCTCTTTTCTCGGTATGGAGATCGACTCGGTCGCCATGTGCGCGCAGCTTACCGGCTTGCGCGCGCAGTCGCTGCTGACTTGCCTCAGGCAGATAGAGAGCAAGAGTGCGGTTCCACTGAAACTATTTCAGAGGCTCCTGGGGCATATGGCATCTGCAGCCGCGGTGACGCCGCTCGGATTGCTTCATATGAGACCGCTTCAGCACTGGCTTCGCGATCGAGTCCCGAGATGGGCATGGCAGTCTGGCACGCTCCGGGTCCCAGTGACTCAGGCCTGCAGACGGACACTCACCCAGTGGTCGAACCTCAGCTTTCTACGGGCAGGAGTGCCCTTAGAACGAGTTTCCCGGCATGTTGTTGTGTCAACAGATGCGTCCACCGCGGGTTGGGGTGCCATGTGCAATGGACATGCAGCCGCCGGTTCTTGGTCAGAGAGCCAGAGCCGCCTGCATATCAATTGCCTCGAGTTGCTGGCAGTACGGTTCGCCCTGCACCGCTTCCGAGCGTTGCTGAAGGGTCAACACGTACTAGTCAGATCGGACAACACGGCCGTAGTAGCGTACTTCAACCGCCAGGGCGGTCTACGCTCCCGCCGCATGTCTCAACTCGCCCGCCATCTCGTTTTATGGAGTCAGAAGCGCCTGAGGTCCCTTCGTGCTGTCCATATCCCGGGGATCCTGAACCGTGCAGCCGACGAGCTCTCACGGGTTCAGCCAATCCCTGGGGAGTGGAGACTCCATCCCCAGTCGGTCCAGCTGATTGGGATCAGTTCGGGGATGCACAGGTAGTTCTGTTTGCCTCTCACGACTCGTCCCACTGCAGCCTGTACTATTCCCTGACCGAGGGCACGCTCGGCACGGATGCACTGGCGCACAGCTGGCCGCGGGGCCTACGCAAGTATGCGTTTCCCCCAGTGAGCCTTCTTGCACGTTTTCTGTGCAAGGTCAGGGAGGACAAGGAGCAGGTCATCTTGGTCGCCCCGCACTGGCACGGCCGGACCTGGTTCCCAGAACTAGTGCTCCTTGCGACAGCCCCTCCCTGGCCAATCCCTCTGAGACAGGACCTACTCTCTCAGAGACGGGGCACCCTGTGGCACCCGCGTCCCGATCTTTGGAACCTCCACGTGTGGCTCCTGGACGGGACGCGGCAGGTTTGAGTACCCTACCACCTCCGGTGGTGGCTACCATCACTTCCGCTCTGGCCGAGTCCACGAGACAGGCCTATGCGTTGAAGTGGAACCTCTTCGTCAATTGGTGCTCTTCTCGCCAAGAAGACCCCTGGAAATGCCCGATCGGGTCCGTGCTCTCTTTCCTCCAGGAAGGGTTGGATCGAAGGCTGTCTCCATCCACCCTGAAGGTTTATGTGGCCGCTATCGCCGCCTACCATGACCTCTTGGACGGGAAACCGGTAAGTAAGCACGACCTGGTCATCAGGTTCCTGAGGGGTGCGAGGAGACTACTTCCTCCTCGTGCTCCTCTCATACTCTCTTGGGACCTCTCAGTAGTTCTAAGTGCTCTGCAGAGGGCCCCATTTGAGCCTTTGCGGTCAGTAGATGTTAAGTTCTTGTCTATGAAGACAGCACTCCTGACCGCATTGGCCTCCATCAAGAGGGTAGGGGACCTGCAGGCATTTTCGGTTGACGAAACGTGCCTGGAATTCGGGCCGGCTGACTCTCACGTGATCCTGAGACCCCGGCCTGGATATGTGCCCAAGGTTCCCACCACTCTGTTCAGAGACCAGGTGGTGAACCTGCAAGCGCTGCCTTTGGAGGAGGCAGACCCAGCCTTGGCATTGCTCTGTCCAGTACGCGCCCTTCGCGCTTACGTAGACAGGACGCAGTGTTTCAGGACCTCAGACCAGCTCTTTGTCTGTTATGGTGGGAAGCTGAAGGGAAGGCTCTCTCAAAGCAAAGGCTGTCTCACTGGATAGTGGACACCATTGTTTTGGCTTACCAGCAGCAGGGACGCCCATGTCCCCTTGGGGTCAGGGCCCATTCCACCCGGAGTGTGGCCTCCTCTTGGGCTTTAGCACATGGCGCTCCGCTGACAGACATCTGCAGAGCTGCAGGCTGGGCGACACCAAACACATTCGCCAGGTTTTATAACCTCCGAGTGGAGCCTGTATCCGACTATGTACTCGCCTCTACAAATGGCCGGTAATGGATTGGCTCAGGTGTCTTCGCTTGCTCGCCATTCCACTCCACGGACTGGATACGTGCGATATTCTTCTCAGGTGAGTTCCCCGAGAGCCCTGAGCTCCTCCAGCACTGACGACGCCGACGCCAGTAAGTCTGCCCTTAGCCCAGACACTCGTGTCCGGCCAGGTGCCCCATGTGCATGGTTCCCCTCCGGCGACCCCCACATGTGTATTTCCACCGTAAGCCTCCCTGTGCGGGTGTATTCCCTTGGCAACCTTGCCACCTCCTGGGGTTAAAAATCCACCTGCGGCTGGTACCCCAGTGATCTTCCGTATGCAGCCCCCCGGGGTCATACGTGTTTCCCTAAGTCCTCCCTACGGGTAGGCATCTTGGCGCATATCTCCTCCTGGAATATGCCTCCCAGTGTACCTTGGTATTCCTGCGTTAAGTAGAGGCCTTTGACCGTTCTGCTTGCATCAGGGTTCTCACGCTTGCGCAGGGCACTGGAAGACAGCCGAGTGGCGTGATTGTATTGGGACCCCCATTCGTCAGTCACTGACGTTACGTCGGAGTGACTGAACGAAAGGGAACGTCTCGGTTACGTATGTAACCCTCGTTCCCTGAGGAGGGAACGGAGACGTAACGTCCCACTGCCACTTCCGCTGTACCGCTGGAACGGCCGAGAGTTCAGTCTTGGCTCCTCAGCAGGTAACATAATGCGATTCATGCCAGCTACTTCCTTATATACCCAGGTGGGTAGGCGGAGTTACGCATGCAAATTCGCATGCCCATGGCATTGGCACTGCCATTGGGCGCTTTCTAAGATCTCGAAGATGATTGGCTTCTAGGCGAAACCCCCATTCGTCAGTCACTGACGTTACGTCTCCGTTCCCTCCTCAGGGAACGAGGGTTACATACGTAACCGAGACGTTCTAGTGTAGTGTAGAGAAATGTCCAATTTACTTTGTCAAATGCCTTTTTCAGCATCAAGGGAGACGATAATCGTTTGTGTTTTTTGTTTAGTGGAGCTATTAATTATATTGAATAGCCGACGTATGTTGTTGGATTAATAACGTCCTCTGATCAAGCCTGTGTGTTCTGGATGGATAAGAGTGGGCAAGATTGATTCTAGACGAGTTGCTAATGCTTTACTAATCATTTTCATATCTGTGTTAATAAGTGATATTGGACGGTAACTGGAGCATAGAGTTGGATCTTTATTTGGTTTAAGAAAAACTGATATTAGCGCTGTATTCATATGTTGTGGTATTGAGGAGTGGAGATTGATTTCTGTAGTCGCTCTTTGGAATAATGGTGAAATTATTGGCCAAAAATGTTTATTTATTCTGATGGGTAAGCATCCGGACCTGGTGCTTTATTGTTGGCAGTGTGAATAGTGCTTTCTTCAATTCATCTATTGTTAATGGTTCCTCTAATATTTTTATTTGTGTGGGGTTTTATATAATATTGGCATTTTTATACTTTAAAAAAATAAGTCCATATCTTTAGTATTTTCCTTTTGTTTATTACTATATAATGATTGATAAAATGTCCTGAATATCTTGTTTATTTCTTGCGGATTATGGATTATTTTATTTTCTGTGTTTTTGATGGTAGTTATGGAGGTTTTTTCTTTATTTTGTTTGAGTAAGTTAGCAAGATGTTTCCCAGATGTATCATTATGTTCAAAGTAGTGAAATTTTAATCGTTGTTTTTGAAATTCTATTTTTTTAAGGATCATTTCTTCCAATGGATTTTTTTAAATATTGTTTAGTTCTTTTAAGGTCTGATCACTTTGGTTTAGACAATATGTGTTATTTAATATTTTTAATTTGTTTTCTAATTCTTCTTCTAGTTTTTTGTTTGTCCTGTGTTTAAGGACAGTGTTGAAGTCTCCACCAATGACTAATTTGGATTGTGAAAATGTGGATAGAATTGAGAAGATTTTATGAAATATATCATCGTTGTCTGTGTTTGGCCCATAAATGTTAGCTATCGTCATTAAAAGAAAACTATCGACATATAAAGAAAGTTTAAACAAATTTGGACAAAAGTGTTTTAGATCAGTCCTACCTACCCTACCTTTAACTAAAAATAGTGACGATGTTTATATCAACCATAGACTGTTACATATCACGTCACATTAACGCCAGCCAGGTAAGTCCGAGGAGACGTCAGCGGCGGTCAGAGCGGGACAGGCAGGTGTGTTTTGAGTAGGCTAACATTCAAGATGCTTTTGGGTGCGGCAAAACGTAAAAAAAATGAAGAGGGACAAAAGAAGAGACAGCGGAGGGCTTTACAGAAGTTTCTGTCGGGCAGCCGTCCGGTCGACAGCTGTGAACCTGCTCGAGTCAGCAGAGGCCGAGCCAGGCCCGGAGACACGGCCTGAAGATGCGGCGGAAAAATATTCCCAGTACACAAAGTTTGGTACAATGTGGTATTTTAAGATTGAACCGTTCTGACAAACAGTTTATGACATCCTTCCAGAACTTCTGTATATCAGAACATTCCCATAGACAGCAAATTAGAGTTCCTTTATAATTTTGGCATTTTGTACGTATCGGGAATATTGCTAGACATATGATTGAGTTTTTCAGGTGTTATATAAACCCTTGTCAACCATTTATACTGTAATAATTTAAGTCGCATGTTTATGATTTGTTTTTGTGCCTTTAAACATGCTTCAGTCCATTCAAATTCCTATATTTCTTCTTGAATGTCTTTCCTCCATGCATTTAATTTGTCTACAGCAGACTCTTTAGAGTTTATAAATGCAGAGACATTACATTTCTTCTTACACACTCTTTAGAGACATTATAAAATTACAATATTTTCACAATTGGCCCTTTTCACCTCTTAGAATAGATGCTTTTTTCTGACATTTATAAATGTTGTAAGCTATTGCATTTTGCAGAAAGTCTAAATTAACACATACGCCTTTAAGATCTGTTTAGACTTGCCTTCATCAAAATAGAGCTTATTAGGATATTAAAACTTTTAAATCTCTCAGTTACATTGAACTGCAACACTGCTGGTATTCATCACACAGCACACGGCGGCAATAGGACAACACACACGACCAAATGCATTTCTCTTTCCCGCTTACTGTATTAATAACTCCCTCAACATCGACCATGTCCTGTTTTGCGTTTCCATACACATTCAAGTTCTCGCAATTGCTCCTCAATCTCAGTTACTTCAAGTAGTCATGTTTATTAAATGCAGTAAATAAACTATTAATCACATTACTACAGAAGAATCAAACGTACGAAAGGAAAATATATTTACCAATATATTCATTTAATATATTGTAAATATATGGAATAATACATTGATGTTATTATAAAATATATGATATATTCATGTAATATATTGCAAAATATACAAATGATCGCCACTTTCAATATATTGCAATATATTGGAAAATATAAATATTAAATCCCATATATGTGAGTATATTACCTAATGTATTGCATGATATTTTCCAATACACTGCTATATATTTTTGTTTCGTAAGGGAAAACAGTCCGTCATATATTGACATATATTGTAATGTAAATGTAAAGCATTAATAATATATTTTAGACATTTTCATAGACACTTTGTGACTTGTATTGTGAATATCCAATGACAAGCGCTTCCAGTAGCTCCCTGTTCTGGCTTCAAAAACAATACTTTACAGAAAGTTCTTTAATCATCAACTACAATGAGAATTATAGAATTGATCTGTAATAAAACAAAGCCTTTTATCTGCACTGAAAAAAGTCTAACATTGATGTTTTTATTTAGTTTATATTTATGGTTGAATCAATTTTTTTTACATGGATAAAATATAAAATGGCAGCGGGGCATTAAACTGAATTTATTAATTTGGTCAGAGCATTTTTATTAGATTAAGCATGATTTGAACTGACTTCAGCCACACCCATGAAATCAACTGAAGATAAAAGAAGACATTACATTTCTGAAGAGGAGGGTTAAACAACTCCACAAACAGCATTACCGGCTTCACACAATAATAACCAGACTGACTTTATTTCTGTCATAATGAAAAGAATAGTAATTTGAAGTCACCGTGATAGCGATGAGTGTTTGCTTTAGTTGGTCTCTTGACCCTTCCATTATTGGCATTAGTTTAGTAGAGTCTAATGCTCTAGTTATAGAGGTAATGTGTTATTCATTTTATAGTATTTATAATTATAGCCATGTGATTCTAAAGCACAACATCCAGGACAGTTGGGGTAATCAAATAAAATGCAGATTATAAAATAAAAAGGCAAAAAAAAAAAAAAAAAAACATCAAGACATCAAGAATCGGTGTATGAATCTCAACAATGGTGACAATCAAAAAAAAAAAAAAAAAAAAAAAAAATGTTTTGTTCCAACCTAAAATAATTTGTTTAATCAACCTTTACAAAGTGGTTGCATGGCTTTAAACTTTTCAGGTTAAACTAATTTAAATGATTTACTTGTCACTGTCAAATATTTTGTGTGATTGATTACTCCAATTTTTTTAAAGTTGATCCAAGGTTGTTGTTTTTTTCAGTGTGTGTTCTTCTCTAAAGCAGTTCTCTGCTTTCAGATAGTACCCAAAATTGGGCCTGCATTGAGAATGGTAGCTTTTTAGGTTTGGGGGCTTTGCTTATTTATTCATCTTTCTGCTTTTCCACCTGCCCCATTACCCTTTTCTCACAGGCTTCAAAAAAGACTGCTCACCTTCCTTCTTCATCTTCACCTTCAACATCCCCACCCCCCTCCTCTTCATCTTCAGACTCCAGCTCCTCATCATCCTCAGAAGAGGAGCAGAAAAAGAAGAAGGAGAAGAAGAAAAAGTGAGAACAAAAAATACTTACACAGCCGTTCAAGAAGTAAGCACAGACATTGATTTTTTCTTCATATATGAGATTATATCTATCTATCTATCTATCTATCTATCTATCTATCTATCTATCTATCTATCTATCTATCTATCTATCTATCTATCTATCTATCTATCTATCTATCTATCTATCATCATAAAAGTCTCCCTATCTTCATAAAAGTGCATCTATCCATCATAAAAGTGCATCTATCCATAAAAGTGCATCTATCCATCATAAAAGTGCATCTATACATCATAAAAGTGCATATATCCATCATAAAAGTGCATCTATACATCATAAAAGTGCATATATCCATCATAAAAGTGCATATATCCATCATAAAAGTGCATCTATACATCATAAAAGTGCATATATCCATCATAAAAGTGCATCTATACATCATAAAAGTGCATCTATCCATCATAAAAGTGCATCTATACATCATAAAAGTGCATATATCCATCATAAAAGTGCATCCATCCATCATAAAAGTGCATCTATACATCATAAAAGTGCATATATCCATCATAAAAGTGCATCCATCCATCATAAAAGTGCATCTATACATCATAAAAGTGCATCTATCCATCATAAAAGTGCATCCATCCATCCATCATAAAAGTGCATATATCCATCATAAAAGTGTACTGGAGCTTACAGAGACTTCCACCATCAGCTCTGTTTTCTGTTCACCATCAGCTCTGTTTTCTGTTCACCATCAGCTCTGTTTCTGTTCACCATCAGCTCTGTTTTCTGTTCACCATCAGCTCTGTTTTCTGTTCACCATCAGCTCTGTTTCTGTTCACCATCAGCTCTGTTTCTGTTCACCATCAGCTCTGTTTTCTGTTCACCATCAGCTCTGTTTTCTGTTCACCATCAGCTCTGTTTTCTGTTCACCATCAGCTCTGTTTCTGTTCACCATCAGCTCTGTTTCTGTTCACCATCAGCTCTGTTTCTGTTCACCATCAGCTCTGTTTCTGTTCACCATCAGCTCTGTTTCTGTTCACCATCAGCTCTGTTTCTGTTCACCATCAACTCTGTTTCTGTTCACCATCAGCTCTGTTTCTGTTCACCATCAGCTCTGTTTCTGTTCACCATCAGCTCTGTTTCTGTTCACCATCAGCTCTGTTTCTGTTCACATCAGCTCTGTTTTCTGTTCACCATCAGCTCTGTTTTCTGTTCACCATCAGCTCTGTTTCTGTTCACCATCAGCTCTGTTTCTGTTCACCATCAGCTCTGTTTTCTGTTCACCATCAGCTCTGTTTTCTGTTCACCATCAGCTCTGTTTCTGTTCACCATCAGCTCTGTTTCTGTTCACCATCAGCTCTGTTTCTGTTCACCATCAGCTCTGTTTCTGTTCACCATCAGCTCTGTTTCTGTTCACCATCAGCTCTGTTTTCTGTTCACCATCAGCTCTGTTTTCTGTTCACCATCAGCTCTGTTTCTGTTCACCATCAGCTCTGTTTCTGTTCACCATCAGCTCTGTTTCTGTTCACCATCAGCTCTGTTTCTGTTCACCATCAGCTCTGTTTCTGTTCACCATCAGCTCTGTTTCTGTTCACCATCAGCTCTGTTTTCTGTTCACCATCAGCTCTGTTTCTGTTCACCATCAACTCTGTTTCTGTTCACCATCAGCTCTGTTTCTGTTCACCATCAGCTCTGTTTCTGTTCACCATCAGCTCTGTTTCTGTTCACCATCAGCTCTGTTTCTGTTCACATCAGCTCTGTTTTCTGTTCACCATCAGCTCTGTTTTCTGTTCACCATCAGCTCTGTTTCTGTTCACCATCAACTCTGTTTCTGTTCACCATCAGCTCTGTTTCTGTTCACCATCAGCTCTGTTTCTGTTCACCATCAGCTTTGTTTCTGTTCACCATCAGCTCTGTTTCTGTTCACCATCAGCTCTGTTTTCTGTTCACCATCAGCTCTGTTTCTGTTCACCATCAGCTCTGTTTTCTGTTCACCATCAGCTCTGTTTCTGTTCACCATCAGCTCTGTTTTCTGTTCTCCATCAGCTCTGTTTCTGTTCACCATCAGCTCTGTTTCTGTTCACCATCAACTCTGTTTCTGTTCACCATCAGCTCTGTTTCTGTTCACCATCGGCTCTGTTTCTGTTCACCATCGGCTCTGTTTTCTGTTCACCATCGGCTCTGTTTCTGTTCACCATCAGCTCTGTTTTCTGTTCACCATCAGCTCTGTTTCTGTTCACCATCAGCTCTGTTTCTGTTCACCATCAGCTCTGTTTCTGTTCACCATCAGCTCTGTTTCTGTTCACCATCAGCTCTGTTTTCTGTTCACCATCAGCTCTGTTTTCTGTTCACCATCAGCTCTGTTTCTGTTCACCATCAGCTCTGTTTCTGTTCACCATCAGCTCTGTTTCTGTTCACCATCAGCTCTGTTTCCGTTCACCATGAGCTCTGTTTCTGTTCACCATCAGCTCTGTTTTCTGTTCACCATCAGCTCTGTTTCTGTTCACCATCAGCTCTGTTTCTGTTCACCATCAGCTCTGTTTCTGTTCACCATCAGCTCTGTTTCTGTTCACCATCAGCTCTGTTTCTGTTCACCATCAGCTCTGTTTCTGTTCACCATCAGCTCTGTTTCTGTTCACATCAGCTCTGTTTTCTGTTCACCATCAGCTCTGTTTTCTGTTCACCATCAGCTCTGTTTCTGTTCACCATCAACTCTGTTTCTGTTCACCATCAGCTCTGTTTCTGTTCACCATCAGCTCTGTTTCTGTTCACCATCAGCTTTGTTTCTGTTTACCATCAGCTCTGTTTCTGTTCACCATCAGCTCTGTTTCTGTTCACCATCAGCTCTGTTTTCTGTTCACCATCAGCTCTGTTTCTGTTCACCATCAGCTCTGTTTTCTGTTCTCCATCAGCTCTGTTTCTGTTCACCATCAGCTCTGTTTCTGTTCACCATCAACTCTGTTTCTGTTCACCATCAGCTCTGTTTCTGTTCACCATCGGCTCTGTTTCTGTTCACCATCGGCTCTGTTTTCTGTTCACCATCAGCTCTGTTTCTGTTCACCATCAGCTCTGTTTTCTGTTCACCATCAGCTCTGTTTCTGTTCACCATCAGCTCTGTTTCTGTTCACCATCAGCTCTGTTTCTGTTCACCATCAGCTCTGTTTCCGTTCACCATCAGCTCTGTTTCCGTTCACCATCAGCTCTGTTTCCGTTCACCATGAGCTCTGTTTCTGTTCACCATCAGCTCTGTTTCTGTTCACCATCAGCTCTGTTTTCTGTTCACCATCAGCTCTGTTTCTGTTCACCATCAGCTCTGTTTTCTGTTCACCATCAGCTTTGTTTTCTGTTCACCATCAGTTCTGTTTTCTGTTCACCATCAGCTCTGTTTCTGTTCACCATCAGCTCTGTTTCTGTTCACCATCAGCTCTGTTTTCTGTTCACCATCAGCTCTGTTTCTGTTCACCATCAGCTCTGTTTCTGTTCACCATCAGCTCTGTTTCCGTTCACCATCAGCTCTGTTTCTGTTCACCATCAGCTCTGTTTCTGTTCACCATCAGCTCTGTTTCTGTTCACCATCAGCTCTGTTTCTGTTCACCATCAGCTCTGTTTCTGTCCACCATCAGCTCTGTTTCTGTTCACCATCAGCTCTGTTTCTGTTCACCATCAGCTCTGTTTCTGTTCACCATCAGCTCTGTTTCTGTTCACCGTCAGCTCTGTTTTTGTTCACCATCAGCTCTGTTTCTGTTCACCATCAGCTTTGTTTCTGTTCACCATCAGCTCTGTTTCTGGTCACCATCAGCTCTGTTTTCTGTTCACCATCAGCTCTGTTTTCTGTTCACCATCAGCTTTGTTTCTGTTCACCATCAGCTCTGTTTCTGTTCACCATCAGCTCTGTTTTCTGTTCACCATCAGCTCTGTTTCTGTTCACCATCAGCTCTGTTTTCTGTTCACCATCAGCTCTGTTTCTGTTCACCATCAGCTCTGTTTTCTGTTCACCATCAGCTCTGTTTTCTGTTCACCATCAGCTCGGTTTTCTGTTCACCATCAGCTTTGTTTCTGTTCACCATCAGCTCTGTTTCTGTTCACCATCAGCTCTGTTTTCTGTTCACCATCAGCTCGGTTTTCTGTTCACCATCAGCTTTGTTTCTGTTCACCATCAGCTCTGTTTCTGTTCACCATCAGCTCTGTTTTCTGTTCACCATCAGCTCTGTTTCTGTTCACCATCAGCTCTGTTTCTGTTCACCATCAGCTCTGTTTCTGTTCACCATCAGCTCTGTTTCTGTTCACCATCAGCTCTGTTTCTGTTCACCATCAGCTCTGTTTCTGTTCACCATCAGCTCTGTTTCTGTTCACCATCAGCTCTGTTTCTGTTCACCATCAGCTCTGTTTTCTGTTCACCATCAGCTCTGTTTCTTTTCACCATCAGCTCTGTTTCTGTTCACCATCAGCTCTGTTTCTGTTCACCATCAGCTCTGTTTTCTGTTCACCATCAGCTCTGTTTCTGTTCACCATCAGCTCTGTTTTCTGTTCACCATCAGCTCTGTTTCAGTTCCCCATCGGCTCTGTTTCTGTTCACTTTTTTCTGGTCACTTTTTTTCTTCTTTTTTTCTTTACTTTTGATGAGATTTCATCTTTTGTTTCTATATCATAAAAGTGCATCTATCCATCATAAAAGTGCATCTATCCATCATAAAATCCATCATAAAAATTAATGTTCTAAACCTGTGTGACTTGATTTTTTTTTTAGATATAAGATATTTTGAGAAATGTTTTGGTTGCCATTAACTTTCATATGGACTAAACACAACAACACAGAGACATTTCTCAAAATATTTTCTTTTGAGTTGCACAGAAAAAAAATATTCATATAGATTTTGGAAAAAAATGGGGATGGGTAAATTTTTAAAAACAAAAATTTCTAAAAAAAAATGTTCTATTTATCTTGCATGTTTAATAAATAAACGTATGCTCAGCCTTTAAAGCAGGCAAGAACAGACATGCAACGATTTCCATGCTGATTTAGTGTGCATCCTCCCCCCAGGTTGGTTATGTTAGATATAGCCTGTCAGATATGAAAGGTCACAGCTTACTGTGCTGGTTCCTGGTGCTTCCTCCTGATGTAAATCTAATCTAATTTAATTTAATTTTTCTGTTGTTGAAAAAATAGTCTGGCAATTGAGGAAAAACTCAAAGTCTGTGATGTTAAAAATGAAAGCCTTTATTATATAAGTTGAAAGGAGAATGCACAGTGTACCAGCAGGGTAAGTATAATTCATATCTACTATTGCCTGAAAAGAAGCTGACATTAATCGCATTTCCTTTTACATATCTGTAACAATGTCAGACAATTGACAGGAATTCCCAAAACTCACGCTTCACCACCACAAACAGCACAGAGTACACAGAGTGCCTCGATCTGTGTCACTGAATCTTGGAGCAGTTCTAATCCATCACAGTCTGTCTGTGGTGAGCTCTGTAGGCAGGGCTCAGCTGGGAGTGTGTCAGTGAGTAGTGGTTTTCGTGGCTGCATGTCCATTCAGGTGTTGAAATAAAGTCCTGTGGTCGTCCATACTCTGTACAGGTGTGTGTGCCATCCAGGTTGTGTGCGTTGGTGATGCTGAAGGATGATGAAGGGAGTAATAAATATTCCTGTAACACTCTTACACCAAGTTTGTTTGGGTGGAGGCCATTTGATGTTAACAATTGTCTCTGACTCCACAAGAGATTAAAGTTGTCAATGAAGTTCACTCCCTTCATCATGCAGTTTTTTTTGCAGCCATGTATTAAGCCCAAGCAACCATAAGAATCTATTTGTTCCTCTTGCTGGCAGTGGTCCACTGATGAACGGCTGAACTTTCAGTTTTCTAAGTGTTTCAAAAAGTTAATTGAAATCCCTCTTTATGAGTTCTGACTGCTCTCTCTGAATATCGTTCTTCCCCACATGAATGATAAGTCGATTTGCAGTCTTATATTTCATCAGAACTTTCTGAATTCCCCTGTTTATCACAGTTTATTAACGTTATTCATCACGTTTGGGGATTTCTCTCCCACATTCATTAATACTTCAAATCTGTTTTCAAGATGTATAGGCGGTGGTCGGAAACTAGTGTTTGCAATCCTTGTGTCTGTGGTAGAGCATGCTACTGCAGCAATATATGAAGCTCGTGACAATCTGGTCTTGCTCCCTGTTTGTGCCATTGATTAGTGTGTTAATCAGTTTCTTGTTTCTCTACCTGTTGAGTAGCACTAAATTTATGGGACTCACCAGCTGTGTGCAGAGGACATTCGTGATGAAGCTCTGCTGTGTGATTCGTCCGGTTTGGTGGTTCCGCAAATAGCTTTGTTTAAAGAACTACAATCCTTTGTAAAAGTCTGTGGCAGTTTGTGCAGCAAGAAGATTCTTGAAATAGAAGAGGCATTTTCTTATCCTTTTGAAAGTAGGCAGCTGTGTTTTCCTTTCCGGAATGTAAGCTGATGGCAGTGTGGAGGCTGGTCGGATGAAATATTCCACTTTTTTTGTAGTATTCCAGTCAACAGAGTTTCTAAGTTTTATCACTGAAGTCAAGCTTTGTTGTTTGAGCACTGTGTTGATTTGCTGAATTTGAAATTAGGAGATAAAATATAGAAGCGATAGAGCAAAGCGCGGAGCAGGAAGCAAGAGCGTCCGAACTGTAGCTAAGCAGGAAGTAGGAAGTGTGAAGAGAAGTGTTGACAATGTGAGTGAGTGCAGGAGTAATTGAAGAAGAAATGGCCTGAAGGAGGTGAGTGGGAATAGGATCAAGCAGACAGGTGTATAAAAAGGATGAGTTTAGAGATTTCTGCCTTGGAGAGCAGAGAGAAGGATGGAAGTGTGTTCGTGTTAGTTGTTGAGATGTGCGTGTCAGTTTGTGGTGAGGAGAACTGTTTGCTAATGAGAGATGTTTTGTTTGTGAAAAATGATTCAAAGTCTTTAGCTGTAAGAGTTGATGAAGGAGGGGGAGGAGGAGGACAAAGGAGAGAGGAGAATGTTTTAAAGAGTTTGCGAGAGTCAGAGCAATTGTTGATTTTGTTGTGGTAGTATGTTGTTTTAGCAGTGGAGACATTTGTAGAGAAAGAAGAGAGAAGAGACTGATAAAAGGCAAGGTCAGTATTGTTTTTAGATTTCTGCCATTTCCTCTCTGCCGCCCTGAGTCCAGAGCGATGTTCACGGAGAACTTCAGACAGCCAGGGTGCAGATGGGGTGGCGCGGGCTGGTCTGGATGAAAGGGGGCAAAAACTGTCTAAGGAGGATGTTAGAGTGGAGCAAAGAGTGTCGGTAGCACTGTTAGTGTCTAGTGCTGAGAACTGAGCAGGTGGAGGGAGTGAAGATGAAACCATAGTGGATAGGCGAGAGGGAGAGAGTGAGCGTAGATTACGCTGAAAGGTAATCTGTGTAGGAGTACGTGTTGTATCAGGAGTCAGTATGAGGTTAAGAGTGATGAGAAAGTGGTCTGAGGTGTGTAATGGAGTAACTAAAGTGTTGTCCGTGGAGCAGTTGCGTGTGTAGACAAGGTCTAATTGGTTACCGGATCTGTGAGTAGCCGTAGTAGATACTAACTTAAGGTCAAATGAAGTCAGTAGAGTGCTGAAGTCTGCAGCTAGGTGTTTATCAAGATGGATGTTGAAGTCACCAAGCAGAATCAGTGGAGTGCCATCCTCAGGGAAGCTAGAAAGTAACACATCCAACTCCTCCACAAAGTTACCGAGGTGACCTGGAGGACGATAGACCACTACCACATGGATTTTAACAGGGTGAGTAATAGTGACAGTTTGGTTCCACAAAACAAGAATCAAGAGATTTCACCCCCAAATGTCAGACAGTTCATGAAAAGAAACCGTGGGAAGTCACTGAATATTCCCACTGAAGGAAGTGCCGCTGGTAAAAGCATTGAATGATCGGCTGTCTGGACTTCCTGAAAGTTCATTAAATTGTTCAGTTATAATGGCCACTATGTTTTTGAGGAAATGTAGCAATTGATTTCAATACTTTGAGGAAGTGAAGGAGTGATTGTATGATAATATATGCATTTGAAGCTTATTTAACACAAACAGAATTTCTGAAGTTGAATTTTCTTTCTGCATAAATACTGGCCACACAAACACAACCCACTCCAGGAGAGAAACTAGTGTTAGCGTGGCAGCATCTTGACGGCACAAACTGTAGAAGAAAACAGAAAAGGGTGCACAATGTACAGAGAAGATGGACAAACGGCTGATGTTATCTACCAAAATATTAATGTCATATCTGGAAAAAAGATCACAGATCATAATGCAACGGGAGTCCAGTCATCTAAACTCACAGGTACTGAGATTAATCATGCACTCATTTCATCACATAATGTCTAGTTCAGACTGCATGATTTTCAGACTCGTGGGTCACTGCTCTTTTCACACTGCAAGACTGCACAAGAGGAACATTTGCCAACAACTCTCTCTCTCCGGTGAGCAAACTACATTGGTAACTCTTTACAACACGGGTGCACTAATCTGCATTAATTCCTGCTTCACTAAAGCACAGATAATCATGAGTTAATGTATTACTAATGGAGAACTAACCCATTTATTAATGATTACTGCATCAGCAACTAATCAACATTCATCATCATTAATAGATTAATAATCATTAAAGTGTGATTAGTTAAATGTGTCATAATGTATTCATTCCTTAATAACATGTTATATTAACTAATACTGTAAATTAATGTGTTAATTACCACAATGGGTCAAAGCCATGCATTTCATCTTCCAGTTTCTGCTTTAATTAATCATTAGCTGATGATTTATAAAGGTTTCATTATGTTAGGATTTTACTTGTTGAGGCACACGACAATTAACTAATTGAAAATTAATTCAAAACCCATAACCACAATTACATATTACTTAATAAGTTAGGTAATAGTCATGTGCCCCAACAAGTAAAGTCAGAACATAATGAAACCTTCGTAAACAACGCGAGATCGCACATGCGTCAGATCGGAGTTCTCTCATGGGACTTTGAATTGTTATTAAAAATGATAAACTGCAGAAAGTTTGCGCTCCAAATTGTCTGTGTGCTGATTTGTGGAGAAAAAAGAAAAAAGATTAGGCAGAAGATTAGGCAGGACTCCATTTCCCATGGTCCTCCTTGTCCCGCACCTGATCGCACTTCATTATCTCTCCCGCTCTCCCCGGTTTCCCTGCACCTGGTCCTTGTCATTAGCACTTTATAAGTGGACTCACTCCCTGCACTCCTTTTCGGTTCTTAAGTTATGTATATTGTTGTTTGATGGTCTGTCTTGAGTTCTTTGTAAATAAATACCCGTTTAGTTTGGACGTCTTGGATCTCTCATTGTCTGCCACATCTACAACTGTAACACAAGGATTGTGTTCTGCAAAGAGACTTTGAGGTAAATACTTAATTTAGTAATGTGCTGCTGCTGCAGCTGGACGTGCAAATGTTTGGGCTTCGTCTCTGTTTGATAGAATTGTAAATATATCTATTAAAATTCTGATATTCTGTCTATAACTCCTCCCTGAACCTCCCGCTGCCTTGTATCTCACTCTCTTATTGGCTGCCACAGCAGGAGTTTCAATTGGCTACAGAGTTCTCGCAGCTTGTTCTTGAGACATCGCCTGAGCAGAACTTTTTTCTTGCGGGTGTCCGAACACTATTGTGTGATTGGCCATACATTTAAAGTGGGCGTGGTTTATGCGGAGAAACGTAGATTACGCACCTGCTTTTCTCGTGAAGTCTGAATGTACTGGCCAGAACGAACTTTGTTCTTGTTCTTGCCACCTCGAGAAAATGAACAAATGTGGAGTTCTTGTGGAGTATGTTCCAAGCTTTACTCTACAGCAGTGGTTTTCAAACCCGTCCTGGAGGCACCCCTGCCCTAAACATTGTGTCTCCCTCATTTATCACACCTGATTCAACTCATCAGCTCATTAGCAGAGACTGCAAGAACTAAATTGGTGTGTCTGAGGAGGGAGACATACAAAATGTGCAGGGCAGGGGTGCCTCCAGGACCGGTTTGAGAACCACTGCCCTACAGACATTAGGGTTGCCAATCGTTCCGTATAATACAGAATCATCCCGTAAGGCATCAATGACGCGTTCCGTATAATACAGAATCATCCCGTATTTAAGGCATCAATGATGCGTTCCGTATAATACAGAATCATCCCGTATTTAAGGCATCAATGACGCGTTCCGTATAATACAGAATCATCCCGTATTTAAGGCATCAATGACGCGTTCCATATGAAAGGCCTACAGAAGGCAGTTTGTCCCGTATGTTCAGGCATATGCACTAAACGGAGAATTAATCATTCCTTTGAGACAAATCATTGTTTGATTTGCGAACATAACCATTTGCGGAAGGCTTTAAAACCCAGCAGAATCCTCTGCCGGTGTTCGCTATGCTCGCGCTAACGGCGAATCACTTTAACTGTTTGCATTTTGATTTTCGGGCTTTTGAAAAAAGTTTGGGCGGATGCAAACAACGAGATTATTGTTCGTGAGTCCAACATTCAGCCATGCAAAGCATGCACTCTCCCTGAGGGAAGACGTGATCAAAAAGGGAAGTCATCTTTCACTATTGTAAGTTAATGCAGTTAAATAGAGAAAGAAAGAAAAAATGTATATTTAAGTAACTTGTCGTATACATAAACTCATTATTCAAACACAAAATAACCAGTAAAGTTCTCTTTATATTTATTCATACATGGTTGAAACATTTAGTTCAACATTGTAAGTGCCATTGTTTTATAAAATGTTTTATTGGCTGAAATTTCAAAGACGTCCAGTTATTATACTTTCAAATTGTATGCCATCTGTGTATCTTCCTGAGGGAGAAGGAGAAAAAAAACCTTTTACATTTCATATTTTTGAATAGAGGTTGATGATATTTAATATCCCATGGTGTAGAAAATAAATATTCATTAATTTGAGCATGGAGCCACATCGTGCCTATGAGACTGAACCATAGGGCCTTTAAAATTAATGTTACAAAAGAACATTTTATTAAGAATGAGAATATAGAAGTATATTGAGATATAGTTAATACGTTTAGAGTTACAGGCACAGTATGGGAAAAATAATTTTCTATCTAAAAGAAATGTATCTAAAAAAAATACTCATGCCAATTTACTCATGGAGCCACACTGAGATCCCTATCTCTGGAAATTAATGGGCCTGAAAAATGAAGGAACCAGAAGTAAAACGTGTTTTAAGAATTAGAATCTAAAAGGATATTAAGGTATCTGCTAAATGAGTAACAGCCGTGCACACTTTTTCCCTTTTTTTTTCACCGTTTGCTTATAATGCAGCAAAGAGTTAGCCTAGAAATCTAGACGCACCCTAGCGGCAGCAAATCTAATCTGCCCGCAAGTGTCGTCTAGGAACTCTCAATACCCTTCTGAGCTGTATTCCCCTCACTCTGGACGGGCCAATCACATCGTGTATAGAGTCGGAGGGCGGGGCCATAATGACGACGGCCGAGTTGCGTTTGCGTTCTTCCAGTAAACACAGAAACTGGCGAACGGCGGCCCTTCGAATCAGCTTTGACTGCGACTCTGGAAGACTTGAGTTCAGCTTTTCTCTGAGAAAAGAACAAAGAACGGCACTGAAGTCATTCTGAAGAAGGGAAGATGTGTTCGGAGTTTAGCCGACCGGATACGGCGAATATTTAATCTGTCAATGGGCTCCGCTTCACCTTCGTTGCTCTGGTTGGTGTAGCGCTAGCCTATCGCGTGCAGAGGGAGTTTGACAGACAGCCGTTTATCCGCCCCTCAGATTGAGCCGTCAATGGTGAGTTTCCAGACCAAACATCTGGATGTGGCTCTGGCTTGTCAGGCTAGCAAAGAGTCATCCGATTTACCTAATAGAATAACCATAATAAAATAATGATGCTGCCGTCTTTCTAAAGCCATGTTTACACCCCTGTGAAAACTGTCATCTGACCACAACATATTGAATTACTCAGTAAATATACATCCATCACATTAAATATTGTCTTTTTTTTCTTGTCTTTCTTCAGAAACAAAATTAACAAAATCTGGGACATTTTCTGAAATGTGGCTGATTTGGACAAAGAATGACCCAAATGTGTTGGTCTGAGAGCCTTTATACACACACAGACACACACACACACACACACACACACACACACACACACACACACACACACACACACACACACACACACACTGCAGACACTGAAATAACATACGCTGTGTGTTACAGTACAAATATTTTGAGTGTCCCTTATTATGTCCCTTATTTCTCTATAAAGAACCACGATAGTCCCTTATTTTCTATTCCAGAAGTTGGCAACCCTACAGACAGTGATTGTGTGAGGATCCGCCGCTTCAGAGCCGCTGCAGTGTGTTTGATTCTGTTGTGTGTGCTTCTGCTGACTGCACTCACAGTGGTGTGTGTCATGTTCACGAGAGAGAGAGAACGGCTCATATCCACCAATGAGAATCTCACCAATGACAGAGACCAGCTCAACTCCACCAATGAGAATCTGACCAATGACAGAGACCAGCTCAACTCCACCAATAGCAACTTAAAACAACTAAACGTCCAGTTAAATCAAGAGAAAAGGGAACTGATGAAGTTGTTTCAAGGTAACACTGATCTATACTAAAACCACATTTAGGAATGTTATATACTATACATGTAAAAAGGATTGTGATTTTTGTGATGTGAATGAGAATAAAGAGCTATGAGTTGAGCTGTTTGTGTTCACAGAGGGATGGATTTACTATCAGTCCAGTTTTTACTACTTGTCCAAGAAGGCCGAGAACTGGACTGAGAGCAGAAGATACTGCAGAGAGAGAGGAGCAGATCTGATCATCATAAACAACATAGACAAACAAGTGTGTGTGTGTGTTTATAATGTGTAGCAGCTAATCTAATGAGAGCTGGTCTGATGAAATGCATCTATGGTCTTTTTATGATATAAATATACAACGGTTTCATCTGCTCAGACTTTTGTAGAGAACATGTTTGGTGGTACGACAGTCTATATTGGTCTGACTGACAGTGATGCTACGGGCCAATGGAAATGGGTCGATGGCAGCACACTGACCTCTGGGTGATAAATCTAAAATGATTATTATCTAATAATAAATGATTCTCACAGTCGGTATATCATCACACAGAAAGCAGCACGGAGGATCTAATGCTTATCTGTTTCAGGTTCTGGGGGTCTGGACAGCCTATCGGAGGTCCAGGATATAACTGTGTTTTGACTGTGACTCGTGACCCAAGGTGGCCAGCTTATTTCAGATGGTGCAATGTTGGATGTCAATCAGCTTTTCAATGGATCTGTGAGAAGAGTATTTCGCAATTCATACAGCCATAGGAACATCCATGGATGTAGAATATGTGGGGCCTGGGGACCGACGTGTCCGAGCGAATGATTAATTCATTACTAATTAAAGCTCTTTATTACAGTACAGAAAAAATAAAATACATTTCTGCTTTATTCTATGACATGAATACTTTTTTGTTTATATACAATCCATAATGCCTTAATGCACCCTAAAGTGTTTGTGATACCCAACACAAATTTGTCATTAGGACACTATAGTAAAGAAAAAAATAAAATAATATATTATTAGTTATTGAAGACTACTGTTTAATGTAATTTTCAGTATTATTATTATTTTTTATTAGTATTGTATCATATTTTGTGAAGTCAGAGTGTGCTTGAACACGTGTGTGTGTGAGAGGGTTACAGGTCAGAGACGTGGAATGTGTATGTAGAAGAGTAAGAGTGTAGAACATGTTAGACAATATGAATGTATACGTACTGTAGGAATGTGTATGCAGTGTAATTTCCCATTATGCATATGTTGACAAAAATATTCTCTTTAAAAATGAGGAAGGCATTGTATTTAGAACAAAAACACGTTTTTCAGGACATTGTAAGTTCCTTTGGTCAGCACAGCAACATATAAATGCCCAACCTTTGTGGCTGGAGTCCCCTTCCGTGATTCGGGGACAAAGTTTAACCCTCAGGAGTCTGAGCTGTTT